>NW_027223722.1:171510-391509 GCF_029378745.1 Bos indicus
CAATGATACTGCTGCTGCTGCTGCTAAGTCACTTCAGTCTGTCCGACTCTGTGCAACCCCATAGACGGCAGCCCACCAGGCTCCACCGTCCCTGGGATTCTCCAGGCAAAACACTGGAGTGGGTTGCCATTTCCTTCTCCAATGTGTGAAAGTGAAAAGTGAAAGGAAGTCTCTCAGTCGTGACCCCATGGACTGCAGCCCACCAGGCTCTTCCATCCATGGGATTTTCCAGGCAAGACTACTGGAGTGGGTTGCCATTGCCTTCTCCAGACAATGATACTACTATACCCTTACTTAATATTGATTTAAAATAGTCTAAAAAATTATTCTTTTATAAAAATGTAAAGGAAACTCTAACACACTGCTGGCATATAAATAGAAATATTTTATGGTACTTTAGATTACATTTGGCTAATATCTGAGAAAGTTTAAGATGCCCTTGTACATGATCCCAAAACTCCAATTCCAGGTATATACCCTAGAATTGCTTTTATATAAAGGTTTAAGTACAAAAATGTTCACAAAAGAATCTCTTAGGTCGGAAAAATTAGCATCAGTGTTGCAGTGAATACTGAATATGCATTAAATAGAATAGTGTGGAATGCTTCCATTGACCTCTTATTTCTCTCTGGTTCCCCAGGATAATTGTGATCTTTTTCTTTCACAAGATTTGACACCTAGCCTATGTGTTCACAGGTCATTATCAGAAGAGATGAATACTGGTTTAAACTAACCACACATCTGTGGACATTCATCTTTCTTCTTCTTTTCCTTCTAAGTCACCATGAATTCAGTATATCTCCAGTCCCATCAATGGAATTGCCCTTTGGGGAAGCTGGACATGGAAGTAATTAAAAATGATCTTTATCAGTTTCACGACATCATGTAGTTGTCTTTTAAATTGGGCACTCATTTGTACATAAACTAGAAAAGATATGTACAAGTTAGGGTCTTGCCTGCAACTGTTTCCCCACCCACAAATTTACACAACAGGCTGATATTCCCAAGGACTGCATCTGAGACTCTGACAAGGATTGGGCTAGCCATCAGACTGCTCAGTAGTTATATAATGCAATATTTTATGTATTTTAAAAACATCACTAATGAGAATGTTACAGCAAAGGGAACTCTACTTAATGCTCTGTGATGAGCTGAATAACAAGGAAGTACAAAAGGGAGGGGATGTATATATAAGTATGCTGATTCACATTGCTATATATTACAAACTAACACAGCATTGAAAAGCAACCACATTCCAATGAAACTTTTTAAAAAATCACAAAAAAAGAATGCTAGGATCAAAATTTTTATCAACTAGATCACCTTCAAATATCAGGGGATAATTCACATATTTGTGTGTGTGAATATACACATATATATACACATCTGTCTATCCCTGGTGGCTCAGACGATAAAGCTTCTGTCTGCAATGCGGGAGACCTGGGTTCAATGCCTCGGTTGGGAAGATCTCCTGGAGAAGGAAATAGCAACCCACTCCTATATTCTTGCCTGGAAAATCCCATGGACGGTGAAACCTGGTAGGCTACAGTCTATATGGTCGCAAAGAGTTGGACACGACTGACTGACTTCACTTTCTTTCACTTTACACATCTGTATATATATATATGTGTGTGTGTGTGTGTGTGTGTGTGTATATATATATATGTTTCTCATACACTTTCTTCTTCAGAAGAGTTACCCCATAAATATTTGCATTTAAATTTATATTTGAAGGAGTAACGAGAAGAAAAATTACACAACTACATGGATATTAAGTCATATGATAATTAATATGACCAAATATATAATAATTTGTTTTCTTGAAAAATTAAGGATAAAAAGAGACAAAATAGAAACCATATGCTACAGAAGTGATTCCAGGAAAGAGACCCTTAAAGCTGGAATCGGGAATACACTGTCTAATTTGGTTAGGTTAGAGGATGGCAATGGTTTATTTTGCACAGAACTGGGAGAGTGGAAGTCAATGTAACTCAGTGGCAAACAACAGCAGCAACCACAAAACTTATCCCTTGTACTCTTCTAGAATCATGCTATAGGTTTTGGGCCAAAGAACGTCTTCTGTGGGCACGCTCAGAGTCTCTAATTTCTTGGAAATGCAGAAAACACATCTATCTGAATTTAAGTTCTCCATTTTAATCATGAGAATAGCAATATTATAATGTAATTTCAAATGTTCATTGACTTGAAATTTCTAGTTTGGATTGGGAAAGAAGGCCCTGAGAATGAGTTGTAACTTTGATAGACTCCTGTCAACCTGCTTACCTCCCATCTCTCTTCCACCCCTTCTCCCTCTTTTGGGGAGATTAGAGGACCCTTCCGTTCCTTGTTTTGTCATTAAGTCATGTCCAACTCATTGGTGATCCTATGGACTATAGCCTCCTAGGTTTCTATGTCCATGAGATTTCCCAGGCAAGAAGACTGAGGAGGGTTACCATTTCCTTCTCCAGGGATCTTCCCAACCCACAGACTGAAGCAGATCAGCCTGCTTGGCAGGCTGATTCTTTACCATTGAACCATCTGGGAAGCCCTAGAGGCCTGCATAATGGACATGAGTTTGGGTAAACTCCGGCAGTTGATGATGGACAGGGAGGCCTAGCTTGCTGCAGTTCATGGGGTCACAAAGGGTCAGACACAACCGAGTGACTGAACTGATGTATCAGTTCACTTCAGTTGTTCTGTCCTGTTTGCTGGTACTGCTGCTTAGTCGCTTCAGTCGGGTCCGACTCTGTGCGACCCCATAGACGGCAGCCCACCAGACTTCCTGGTCCCTGGGATTCTCCAGGCGAGAACACTGGAGTGGGTTGCCATTTCCTTCTCTAATGCATGAAAGTGAAAAGTGAAAGTGAAGTCGCTCAGTTGTGTCAGAATCTTAGCGACCCCATGGACTGCAGCCTACCAGGCTCCTCCATCCATGGGATTTTCCAGGCAAGATTACTGGAGTGGGGTGCCATTGTCTTCTCCGTCTGTCATATCTAACTCCTTGTAATCCCATGGAGTGCAGCACATGAGGTTTCCTTGTCCATGACCAACTCCTGGAGCTTGCTCAAACGCATGTCCATTGAGTCAGTGATGCCATCCTACCATCTCATCCTCTTTTGTCCCCTTCTCCTCCTGCTTTCCATCCTTCCCAATATCAGGGCCTTTTCCAATTAGTTGGTGCTCCACATCAGGTGGCCAAAGTATTAGAGCTTCAGCCTCAGCATCACTCCTTCCAAAGAATATTCAGGACTGATTTCCTTTAGGATGGATTAGTTGGATCTCCTTGAGCTCTCAAGATCTTGAGAGTTCAAGGGACTCTCAAGAGTGTATATACATACATACATTTTCAGTGAATATTGTATTTTTCAAAATATTAACATACATCATCATAGCCATCAATACAACCATCTGATTAAGTAGTTTCTTTATTATAAAGATTAGTAAACACAATTTTTGGAGAAGGCAATGGCACCCCACTCCAGGACTCTTGCCTGGAAAATCCCATGGACGGAGGAGCCTAGTAGGTTGCAGTCCATGGGGTGGCTAAGAGTCAGACACTACTGAGCGACTTCACTTTCACTTTTCACTTTCATGCATTAGAGAAGGAAATGGCAACCCACTCCAGTGTTCTTGCCTGGAGAATCCCAGGGACAGAGGAGCCCGGTACATTAATTGCTGGTATCATCATCATTTACCACCAGATATCAAGGCTCTTATAAACCATTGGTAAATAAGATTGTGAAGCATTAGTGTAAAAATAGGAAGAAAAAAAATGGCCAGTAAAACAGAAGCCAGACAAACATACATTAATACTTCACAAAGTTATGTTATGTGTAAGAAATGCTCCACTGCAGTGAAGTGAGAGGAAATTGTACTATTTTTAAGAAATTGAATGAGTTTGTTTAAATAAGTACACAGAAAAAAAAAATAATAATGTAACCACCTACCTCATACTAAGGGCTTCCCAGGTGGCTCAGTGGTAATGATCCACCTGCCAAGCAGGAGACAGGGGACACAGGTTCTATTTCTGGGTTGGGAAGATCCCTTGGAGGAGGAAATGGCAACCCATTCCAGTATTCTTGCCTGGAAAATTACATGGACAGAGGAGGTTGGAGGGCTATAGTCCATGGGGTCACAAAGAGCTGGACTTAGTGACTAAACAACAACAGCAACCTCACACTAAACACATAAATATATTCTAGATAGATTTTAGATATAAGTGGAAATAAAAATAGAATTGTCTCTTAGAAGATAAAGCATAAGGAAACATTTTCAAAATCTTGGAGTAGGAATTTTTTCTTATCCAGGATTTGAAAAGTAATAACTACACAGGAAAATATAAGGAACTGAAACATATTTTGAATAAGAACTTCTGCTTACCAAATGCATTTTCTGAGTAAATACACAGGACAAAGTATGAATAAAGTTATTTGAAATATATATTATTCTAAGAAAAGACTCATGGTCCCAATTATAAAGAAGTTTAATGTACTAATAAGGCAAATAACCCAACAAAAGTTGGCAAAAGAACGTGATGACCCAAAAGCTTACTTGCATAATACCATTAGTCATCAGGAAAAATATGTATTCAAGAAAATTAGGACCCATTACATACTCAACAGGATGAATAAAACAAAAAAGAAAAAAAAATTACCAAAAGGTGATGAATGTATTAAACACCTGAAATTCATCTCTGTTACTATTTGGAGTGTAAATCTGTAGTATACGTTAGGAAAACAAAGCAGCAAAATATCTTTATATTCATGAAACAAATTCAAATCATTCTACTCAGTCAGCTGATAGTATATAAAAGGGTGAGCGGTTCCAACCTGCCTCTCAAAATCCTTTAACAGGTGTGGACCTGTTTTTGTTTAAAAATAGCAATATTCCTACTTGAAAACTAGGTGGCCGGCCGTGACTCAGTCTTTCTGATCACCAGACAGCGCACGTGCCCCTGTCCCCCGGCCCTCCCTGTGCGTGTTTGTTGCTCTTCCCCGTCACTTCCAGCTTTTCCCCGCTCCCGGCCCACCCCACACAGGTGACCGCCCAGTGCCCCCTTACCCTGTTTAGGACCTAACCGGTCTTGCCTCATGTGGTGTCCTTCCCTGGCCTTCATGGCTGGTGGTGTCTCTGGGCACAGAAGTGCCCTCGGTCCCCGAGCGGGGAAGCTGGGCACAGCAAGTTGCATGTGAGGGCCGTGGAGGAACCAGTACACGGCGGGAAAGTGCGCTCCCGGGCCAGTTGTGGCTCTGGGTGTTGGCGGTGGTGGGCGCAAGCCCCGATAGGGGGGCTCCATGGGGGCCAGGAAGGTCAGTAGACATCCTGGGTGCCAGGGGACCGCTCCTGCGCTGGAGGCTTCTTGCGGTGAGATTCCGTGTCCTGACGCAGAAGCAGCTTCGCTTCCGGGTTATTCAGAATGACTTCCGGGCCCCTCGCAGTAGCTGTTGGCCACCCCACCTCCACTGTCGGTTCTATGCCTCTGCCGTGTCTATGCCACGTGGGCCTACGTGGCAGCACTTCATTGGTGCCTCGTCGGTCCTGTCCTCTGATCCCTGGGGCTGCGCCCTGGTGCGTCTCGCTTCCCTGGCCTGCCTTCCCCAGTCTCCATTGCCCTTTGCCTCCTTCTGTCCGCTGATGTTGTCGCGTGCTGGACCAGGAAGAGTGCCTGAGCCCCCGGCGCAACACCCCCTGCGGTGCCCTCGTCCAAGTGTGCGCAGGTCACCGGCTTGCTGCTGCTAAGTCACTTCAGTCGAGTCTGACTCTGTGCGACCCCATAGACGGCAGCCCACCAGGCTCCCCCGTCCCTGGGATTCTCCAGGCAAGAACACTGAAGTGGGTTGCCATTTCCTTCTCCAATGCATGAAAGTGAAAAGTGAAAGGGAAGTTGCTCAGTTGTGTCCAACTCTTAGGGACCCCATGGACTGCAGCCTACCAGGCTCCTCTGTCCATGGGATTTTCCAGGCAAGAGTACTGGAGTGGAGTGCCATGCCTATACCACCACCCCTGGAGGGGGGGGGGTGGAAGTGAGGGTGCCACGGCTGTCCCTGATGTGCCCGGCTGGTGTCCGTAGCCCCACTTCCGGCCCACCAGGCCCTCGAGGAGGGTCTCCCTATCAGAACTTTGGGGAAGGATGCTGGGTCCCTCGTGGATGGAGCGTGGGGGATCCTTCGGCCTCCCCATGGGAGGAGCAGATCACCTGGCCTCGGGTGATCGCCCTCCCGCTTCTTCACCTCGTGGAGTTTTGCTGCCACTGCCCTTCACCCCACGCCTGCACGCCAGGCGCCCTGTGCTCACTTGGGATACCCAGGTGGCGCAGTAGGAAAGAATCAGCCTGCTAATGCAGGCAGTTGCAAAAGATGCAAGTTCGATCCCTGAGTGGGGGAGATGCCCTGGAGGAGGAAATGGCAACCCCCTCCTGTATTCTTGCCTGGAAAATCCCTTGGACAGAGGAGTCTGGCGGGCTGCAGTCCAAGGGGTCGTAGAGTCGGAAAGGTGGACACGACTGAGCACATGCACATATACACATGAGAAAAAAGAAGAGAATCCCAGTTACAACTCAACTGTTGTGTAAAGAATTTTGTAATTGGCTTTCCAGAAATGCCACCTTTAGTAGCTGACTTAGTAGAAGGAGGACCCGGATTACACAGGAGGGTTGAGAAAGTGGCTCCTGTATCCAGTAGGAATTTAACAGGATGGCCTCCTCTAGTTAAGAGTCACCTGAGGCTCCTGTGTGGTAATGAGGACAGAAGCCAAAGTGGGAAGCCCTGGGCCCCGTGAATCTTGATCTTGTGTCTGAGTTTCTGACCCCTGAAACCTACGTCCCTGGGGATATTACTCTCCCAGTGATCTCCCTTGCAAGTGGGGCAGGGCCTTGGTGGTGGCCTCTGCTTGCCTCGGGGGCATTGTCCCTTAAAGTGTCCATCCTTGCCACAACAAAAACAGACGCCAGGTTTCTGCTTGTGTCCTCCCACATTTGTAGCCCTAAAGTTAACTCCCTGTAGGGCCATAATGAGAGCTTCGGCCTTTCTCTTATCTCTATTCTCTTTTTCTTTAGGTTCTTCCTGATTTCTGTTTAAGAATACTGATGTGGCAGCTCTTACCAGTGTAGGGTAAGGGAGTCAGAGGAGGCGAGGTTCGGAAAAAGAAGGAGACCGGCACTTTACGGAACGGATTCACCTTTAATGAGGCAAGAAGGGGCAGCATCAGATTAGTGAGCTGCTGCACTAACCCAAGAAAAGAGTAAGTATATATAGGCATATATGTGGACATCTACTGTTAAGGGGGCCTGTTCTTCTCCAAGGTTGTTTGGAGTGAGTGAAGTCTCTCAGTCGTGTCCAACTCTTTGTGACCCCACGGACTGTAGCCCTACCAAGCTCCTCTGTCCATGGGATTTTCAAGGCAAGAATACTGGAGTGGGTTGCCATTTCCTTCTCCAGGAGATCTTCCCGACCCAGGGATTGAACCCAGGTCTCCTGCATTGTAGGCAGACACTTTACTGTCTGAGCAACAGGGAAGCCAGGGAAGTGTTCGGAGAAGTTATTTCATAAACGGCTGGGGCAAGGAATTCTGGAGACCAGCTGGGACCAGCTAGGAGCTGGGTGTGATCAACCTTATTGTCCATTTTTTTTCTTCAGGTCAGAGTTCTTTGTTTTGCATAGAATGGTGAGGAGGACCTGGGAGGGAGTTATGACTTCAGACTATTTTGAGCAATATTTCTTTCCTTAAACGAGGCCCTCTAAATCTATATGGGGGCCAAAGGCCAGTTTTTGGACTTTCCTCTGAATATCTGGAACAGACTGAGTAATAAATTTGTCTTTAAGAATAAGTTTGAGGCATCTGGATGCAAATTAGTGTGCTTTCTCAGTGCCTCCCTGAGCCTTTCCAGAAAAGCTGTGTGAATTTCCTCCTTTTCCTGAATCACTCCAGATAGTTTGGAGTAGCCCGTGATTTTTTTAAGCCTTCCTTAATGCTAGTGATAAAGTGAACTCTCTTCCAGTCATCACTGTCTTTGTCATGTGCCCAGTTAGGATCGGCTATGGGCACTGCCTGGAGCCCGGTAGGTAACCATGCTGATTCACTGTCACATCTCCCCTGCGTGCCAATAGCTTACCATTCATCACCCCATCCCTGGGCATTTTTAATTACTACTTCTTTCATTGTCAGTAAGGGCGCTAGTCAGGATTAGCATAATATCTTTCCGTGCCATTTCAAAGACTGGTTTAGACCCTGGAAAACACTTATATAATTGTCAGGATCTTCAGTAAAGCTTCCTAGGTCTAATTTAATTTGCCTTAAATCTCGAAGGGGGAAAGGAACATGGACTCCTGTGGCTCCCAAGTCCCCATTAGGACCTTCTTGTAATGGAAGGAGGGGAGGATACAGCCTAGAGATCACCAGTGTTGGGTTAGGAGCCACTCGGGTAGGAGCTGCTGCTGGTGCCCAAGGCATTACCAGAGATTGTGGAGGCTCCTGCGGGCTAGGTTTGGGCAGCTCTGGTTAAGGGTGATAGTTTGGACCTGAGGACTTGGAGGAAGTTATAGGCAGCATCGAAGTAGCAAGCCCACAACTCCTGGATAAGAGGGTTGTCTCTCTCAAGACAAAATCTGTATATATGACACTTCTGACCATTTTCCTTCTTGTCTACAAAAGAGGTCTAGTTGGAGGATGGTATTATAATCAAATGAGCCCTCAGGGGGTCATTTTTCACCATCAGATAGATCCTATTGAGGCTATGCCTTGGTGCAGAAAAAGATCATACACTTCTTTAACAAGGTCTAAGGGTCAAACTTCTTCTAGTTCTTCAGTATACTTGCCAAAGGCATCTGCTTTGAGCTGGGTGTAAGGCAAGAAGAGGTGGCTCCCATCTGAAAGACAAAAGACCAGCGTCCAGTGCTCTTCGTCTTTTCTCTGATTCTTCTGATAGAGGGTGTCCCCACCTTGCACAGTGGGAGCAAAGAAACACCAATAAAGTATGCTTCCCTCAACTCTGGAGTGCACCTGGTCTGGAGCATCATTATCCGGTTACCCTAGACTGTTGTCCTCTTCCTGTCTCCATCTTCCTTTCCACCTAGAGAGAGATATAGAGTGAGAGCCTAAGTTGGTGGACTTGCTGTGCTCTTGAACATTGGGTGTGCCTGAACTGGAGTTCCCCTAAAGCAAGCTATGTAGTGCACAAGGTTATTAGTATTTACACACACTCCAAAATGATCCTATCTGTTGGGGGCCAGAGTGAGGTACTCCGCCCGTGACAAAGGTCATGAGGAAGGAGGCTCGACATACGCAAAGGCGGGATCGAGCCTCAGGAGTCCCCCTGGAAATCCTCAAGCATCTACCCCCATAACCAGAGCCTGCCTACTTTACTACTTTGTGCTCTCACCTACATCTCTGACTTTACGGGGGGCTGTCCCCCACCACCTCTTTCGGAGAAGGAGTTAACCTAGAGCTCCAGTTAATAATAATTCCTGGGCGTGATAAGAGTGTTTTAACCTACAAACTCCTCTGAAGGTTCTCTAGCCTGCCTGACAGACTCGTCCGGCCACATGTGATTGCTCACAGCCTCCCAACCGTGAGAGGCACGAGATGCTTTAAACCCTCTAAAAACAGGTTCTTTAGAGAAGTTAGAAAACTATAAGTATAGTGGGCTGATTAGAAATTGTATTGGTGAAGGGTTTTTCATTTGTTGAGCCAATGTTTGTTGCTACGTCTCCACATCCCCTGCCCTTACACACATTAATGAATATATAGAAGAAATAAGTATTAACCTTTGATATTAATCACGTTAGACCTTAGGCTAAGTAAATTCTTTTCTTAACTAAAACCCACTACACCGTCTCCCTATAGGAATGTAACTTCATTTGGGTGGTGTCTGTTTTAAGAATAATCACCCCTGGAGAAATAAGTGTCCTGGTTGACTGACTGTTGTCACAAGGAGAGGGTCATAAATTGTCAGCAGGCCCCCCTGGCCAGAAGATGATGTAACACCCCTAAGACCTCTGTATACATTTGTATGAAGCACCTGACTTTGATAAAAGTCAGGACTGCTGACCCCACGTGACTTTTGCATAACATCTCAGTGTATAAAAGTAGACCATGGAAAATAAAGAATTGGGATCAGTTTCTCGAAATACTGGTCTCCCTATGTCGCTCTCTCTCTCACTCTGGCTGAGTCTCCATCTGGAGTGCGGAACCCACCATGCTTACTAATTATGCCTGGGCTTCTAAGATCCGACCGGGGAGGCCTCAGTGTCTCCTCTCCTTCGGGAGAACGGAAGGATGCCTGCGGCCTACGTAAGTGGTGCAAACTTCTTGTCTTGAAGTTTTATTGGTCTCCCACGTAAACCAAGCTACTCAGCCTCTTTTCTCCACTGAATTTCCTCCCTGAGCTATCCTTATTTCAGCCTCTTTTCTTCACTGAATTTTATTGAGCTATCCTCATCCTATTACTCTTTATATCTTTGATAAAATATTTAAATAAATAGGTCGCCGACGCCGTCCCCGCTTCGAATACCCTGGATCAGCCAGGGCAGGACCCCGGCACCTACCTTAAGTGAAAAATCTCAAAACCTCTAAATGTTAGGAAAGAGAAATGATAGATGTCCTGCGGTTCTCACTGAGGCAGCAGCCTAGCAGAGATTTTGCTCAGCACCCCAGGTCAATCTGCTGGCTAATACCGAGACCCGAGGCCACTGTCTACTAATGCTGTCTGCCTTTGGAACTCATGCAGGGTTGTGTGATAGAGTGGCTCAAGAGACCGTGCAGCTAGATTAGGTAATGAGAAGTGAATGACAGATTTGAGAGTGAGTGTCTGTGATTACCTTGAGTAGGCATTCAGGATTTCCAGACAAGCCCCCAAAAGATGAGACAGGAATCCGAGTTCCTGTCCACGCAGCCAGAGAATGGAGTTCATGAACATGCAAAAGCACATGGTAGTAACTGAATAAGATTTATTAAAGAGGAGGAAATTGCAAAGCTCTCAGCATAGACACTCAGCATAGAGAGGGGGTAAAGAATCACCCCAAGGAGGTTTTTATACCCTTTAAATCACATTATTTCTAAACATTCACTTTAAAGGTCAAGATACTTAACATCATCTTTATGACTTCTTTTGATCCTTGGATTAAGTCACTGCCCTTTTTCATGCCCTCTGTCCATTTTACCATGGGCCAAATGTATGGTCTTAAGATTAATGATCACCATTGTTTTTCCCTCAAGCATATGGAACAGAATTTAATTGCTGCTCTTCTTTGGATCTGAGTGCTGATAATTGATCAGACTAAAGACACATTCCAGGAATCCAGGACAGTGGAGCAGGATGTTTACTGAAAACAAGCCTGAGGTTTCAGAGTTTTACACTGACTGCCTAGTAATTTCTACTGCAACACCAATGTCATGACAGAAAGCAAAAAGGAACTACATGTGAAAGAGGAGAGTAAAAAAAAAAAACAAAAAATGCTAGCTTAAACTTCAGCATTGAAGAAATTAAGATAATGGAATCTGATATCATTAAGATAATGAGCAACCTAGACAGCATATTAAAAAGCAGAGATAATACTTTGCCAACAAAGGTCCGTCTAGTCAAGGCTATGGTTTTTCTAGTAGTCATGTATGGATGTGGGAGTTTGACTCTAAGGAAAGCTGAGCACTGAAGAATTGATGCTTTTGAACTGTGGTGTTGGAGAAGACTCTTGAGAGTCCCTTGGAGTTCAAGGAGATCCAACCAGTCCATCCTAAAAGAAATCAGTCCTGAATATTCATTGGAAGGACTGATGTTGAAGCTGAAACTCCAGTACTTTGGCCATCTGATGTGAAGAGCTGACTCATTTGAAAAGACCCTGATGCTGGGAAAGACTGAGGGCGGGAGGAGAAGGGGTCGACTGAAGATGAGATGGTTGGATGGCATCACTGACTCAATGGGCATGAGTTTGAGTAAACTCTGGGAGTTGATGATGAACAGGGAGGCCTGGTGTGCTGCAGTCCATGGGGTAGCAAAGAGTTGGACATGACTGAGTATCTAAACTGAACTGAACTGAATGGCCTCCGGTCCCATCACTCCATAAGAAATAGATGGGGAAACAATGGAAGCAATGAGACTTTATTTTCAGTTCAGTTCAGTCACTCACTCATGTCCGACCCTTTGCAACCCCATGAATCACAGCACACCAGGCCTCCCTGTGCATCACCAACTCCCGGAGTTCACTCACATTCATGTCCATCAAGTCAGTGATGCCATCCAGTCATCTCATCGTCTGTCATCCCCTTTTCCTCCTTCCCCCAGTCCCTCCCAGCATCAAAGTATTTTCCAGTGAGTCAACCCTTCACATGATGTGGCCAAAGTACTGGAGTTTCAGCTTTAGCATCATTCCTTCCAAAGAACACCCAGAGCTGATCTCCTTTAGAATGGACTGGCTGGATCTCCTTGCAGTCCAAGGGACTCTCAAGAGTCTTCTCCAACACCACAGTTCAAAAGCATCAATTATTCAGCACTCAGCTTTCTTCACAGTGCAACTCTCACATCCATACATGACCACTGGAAAAACCATAGCCTTGATTAGATAAAACTTTGTTGGTAAAGTAATGTCTCTTCTTTTTGGAGGGCTCCAAAATGACTGCAGACAGTGACTTCAGCCATGAAATTAAGACACTTGTTCCTTGAAAGAAAAGCTATAACAAACCTAGACAGTGTATTGAAAAGCAGAGACATCACATTACCAACCAACCTCCAAATAGTGACGGCTATGGTTTTCCAGTATTCATGTGTGGATGTGAGAGTTCTACTGTAAAGAAGGCTGAGCACCACAGTGTTGATGCTTTTGAACTGTAGTGTTGGAGAAGACTCTTGAGAGTCCCTTGAACAGTTTGGAGATCAAACCAGTAAATCAACTCTGAATATTCATTGGAAAGACTTATGCTGAAGCTTCAATAATTTGGCCACCTGATTTGAAGAACTGACTGATTTGGAAAGACCTCGATGCTGGCAAAGACTGAAGGCAGGAGGAGAAGGGGATAACAGAGGATGAGATGGTTTGATGGCATCATCGACTCAATGAACATGAGTTTGAGCAAACTCTGGGAGATAGTGAAGAACAAGGAACTCTGGAGTGCTATAGTCCAAGGGGTGGCAAAGAGTTGGACATGACTAAGTAAATGAACAATAGCAACATAATAGTTCTATTTTCAGTTTTTAATGTAACTACTCTATTCCATAATGGCTTCACAAATTTATAGTCCCATTAACAGTATGAGGTGGGGGGTGTTCCATTTTTTTCATGCCCTCTCTAGCATTTGTTATTGACATTTTAATGATAACCATCCTGACTATTGTGAGGTGGTACATCGTTGTAGTTTTGACTTGAATTTCTCATTATTAGTGATGTTGAACATCATTTTATATGCTTATGAGCCATCTCTATGTTTTCTTTGGAAATATGTTTATTTAGGTCTTCTGTTCAGTTTTTTATTGCATTCTTTGTTTTTTTTTTTTGTTGTTATTGAGTTCTATGAGCTGTTTGTATATTTTGGAGACTAATCCTTTGTTATTCACACCATTTGCAAATGTTTCCTCCCATTCCGTAGATTGTTTTTCATTTTGTTTCTGATTTCCCTTGCTGTGGAAAAGCTTATGAGTTTGATTATGTTCCTTTTTTATTTTTGCTTTTATATCTATTGCCTTGGGAGACTGATGTATGAAAATATTGCTGTGATTTATGTCAGAGAATGTTTTGCTATATTCTCTTCTAGTTCTATCATGTCATGTCTTATATTTAAAACTTTAAGCCATTTTCAGTTTACTTTTGTGTATGGTGTGAGGGTGTACACTAACTTCATCAATTTACATGTGACTTTCCAGCTTTCCCAACACCATTTGTGGATGAGACTATCTTTTCTCCATTGTGTATTCTTGCCTCATTTGTTGAAGATTAATAGACCATAGATATGTGGGTTATTTCTATTCCATTGATCCACATGTCTATTTTTGTGCCAATACCATTCTGTTCTGATTACCACAGTTTTGTAGCATTGTCTGAAGTCTGTGAAGGTTATGGCTCCTGCTTTGATCATTTACCCTAGGATTGCTTTTGCAGTTGTTTTTGTTTATTTGTATGTTTCCAAATAAATTTTGGGATATTTGTTTCAGTTCTGTGAAAAATATCATAGTTGCCTTGACAGAGATTGCATTAAACCTGTGGATTGCCTTCTGTAGTGTGGGCATTATAACAATATTAATTCTTCCAATCAAATATCATGGGTATCTTTCCATTTCTTTGAATCATCTTCAATTTCCTTTATCCATGTTTAATATTTGTCAGCATATAGTTCTTTTGCCTCCTTAGTCAGGTTTATTCCTAAGTATATTTTTTCAGTCAATTTTAAAAGGGACTTTAAAAAAATTATTCATTTTTATTTGGAGGATAATTGTGTTACAGTGTTGCGTTGGTTTCTGCCATACATCAACATAAATCAGCCATAAGTATACATATGTCCCCTCCTTCCTAAATCCTCCTCCCACCTCCCATCCAATGCCACCCATCTAGGTTGTCAAAGAGCACCAGTTTGTGCTCCTTGTGTTATACATGGAGAAGGCAATGGCACCCCACTCCAGTACTCTTGCCTGGAAAATCCCATGGGTGGAGGAGCTTAGAGGGCTGCAGTCCATGGGGTCACTAAGAGTAGGACACGACTGAGCGACTTCACTTTCGCTTTTCACTTTCAGGCATTGGAGAAGGAAATGGCAACCCACTCCAGTGTTCTTGCCTGGAGAATCCCAGGGATGGGGGAGCCTGGTGGGCTGCCGTCTATGGGGTCGCACAGAGTCGGACACGACTGAAGCGACTTAGCAGCAGCAGCAGCAGCAGTGATACACATAAAGTTAACATTAGCTATCTATTTTACATATGGTAATGAATATATTTCAATGCTATTCTCTCTGTTCATCCTATCTTCTCCTGCACCCACTGTGTCCAGAAGTCTCTTCTCTATGCCTGAATCTCTATTCCTGCCTTGCAAAGACATACATTAGGACCATTTTTTATATCCCTTATATATGCAACACATGTTTTTTCTCTTGCTGACTTACTTCACTCTGTAATGCCCAAAATTCTCCAAGTGAGCCTTTAGCATTACATGAACTGTGAACTTCCAGATGTTCAACCTGCTTTTAGAAAAGGCAGAGGAATCAGAGATCAAACTGCCAATATCTGCTGGATCATCCAAAAAACAAGAGAGTTAAAAAAAATCTATGTCTGCTTTATTGACTATGCCAAAGCCTTTGAATGTGTGGATCACAATAAACTGGGAAATTCTGAAAGAGATGGGAATACCAGACCACCTGATCTGCCTCTTGAGAAACCTGTATTCATTTCAGGAAGCAGCAGTGAGAACTGGATATGGAACAACAGGCTGGTTCCAAATGGGAAAAAGAGTACGTCGAGGTTGTATATTGTCACCCTGGTTATTTAACTTATATGCAAATCACATCATGAGAAATGCTGGGCTGGAGGGAGCACAAGCTAGAATCAAGATTGCCGGGAGAAATAAGAGTAACTTCAGATATGCAGGTGACACCACCCTTATGTCAGAAAGTGAAGAACTAAAGAGCCTCTTGATGAAAGTGAAAGAGGAGAGTGAAAAATTTGGCTTAAAGCTCAACATTCAGAAAATGAAGATCATGGCATCCCGTCCCATCATTTTGAGAGAGTCATTTCCTAGGCAGGTTGATAAGAAGTCCAGATGTCCCCAAGGAGAGAGGGGTCTGGAATTCTCAATGAGGAAGAAAGGACAAACTTTTGTGTCCTTCTACATTCCTTAGGATTATATAACAATAATGTATCCTGCTTGAGGACAGTCTCTGGAAAAAAAGCTTCTGGCTAATCTTCTTATCTTAAGGTGTAAATTATGGGAGTAGGTCTGGTGAGGTCTTTACAACCTCCAGACATTCTTTTGATTCACTGTAATAACTAATTAGAGAGTATATAACTCCGTGGCTAACACTAGCAAGGGGGTACTCTTTCTGCCCCCTTCTGATGCCTATGTCAGAAGCTTTCTCTATCTCCTATATACTTTAATAAAACTTTATTCCACAAAAGCTCTGAGCAATCAAGCCTCATCTCTGGCCCCGGATTGAATTCTTCTCCTCCGGAGACCAAGAATCCAGAGGTCTTTGCATCGTTCAGCAACAGCCTTTCAACTTCATGGCAAGT
Source organism: Bos indicus (assembly GCF_029378745.1). NCBI lineage: Eukaryota > Metazoa > Chordata > Mammalia > Artiodactyla > Bovidae > Bos > Bos indicus. The sequence continues at coordinate 187,707 of NW_027223722.1, forward strand.
AGATGGGGAAACAGTGGAAGCAGTGGCTGACTTTATTTTGGGGGCTCCAAAATCACTGCAGATGGTGATTGCAGCCATGAAATTAAAAGACACTTACTCCATGGAAGGAAAGTTGTGACCAACCTAGACAGCATATTAAAAAGCAGAGACATCACCTTGCTGACAAAGGTCCTAGGTCATATGGTTGTGCCAGTAGTTGTACAAATGGAGGAGTTGGACTGTAAAGAAGGCTGAGTGCCAAAGAACTGATGCTTTTGAACCGTGGTGTTGGAATAGACACTTGAGAGTCCATTTGACTGCAAGGGGATCAGCCAGTCACTCTTAAAGGAAATCAACATCAAATACTCATTGGAATGACTGAAGTTGAAGTGCCAATATTTTATCCACCTGTTTTGAAGATCAGACTCATTGGAAAAGTCCCTGATGCTGGTAAAGATTGAAGACAAAAGGAGAAGAGGGCAGCAAAGGATGAGGTAGTTAGAGGTAGTTAGTTAGCATCACTGACTCAATGGACATGAATTTGAGCAAACTCCAGGAAACAGTGAAGGACAGGGAAGTCGGGCATACTGCAGTCCATGGGGTTGTGAAGAACTGGACATGACTTACTGACTGAACAACAACAGCAGTGTCACACAGTGATGGTTTTAGATTTAAAAGTAAGATCAAGACTTATTTAATTACACTCATATCCAGCAGACTGTATTATACAGGAAATATTTTCAATGAGAAATAAGTGATGCCAGGTGCTCACTGATGGATTTAATTATGATACAAATACAATAATCAGTGAAGGACTAGGAAACCTCGCATGCTGCAGTCCATGGAGTCACAAAGAGTCCGACGTGACTTAGTGACTGAACAACAAGAAGAAACTGTATTTTAATAAGTTCTCATCAATTTTACCCTGGCTAATCCACTTGCAAATAGGAATAAGCACATGTCTGTATGTGTTCAGGGGTCTGGGTGTCTCAGGGGGATCCCAAGCTGATAGCAGTCTGGGATGACTTCTAGCCCCTCACATTGTTACCATTACAAGATTAGTCATTATAATATATACTCTAATATCTTTGAACAAAACATCCAAAAGATTTGATTTGTTGTCATTATCATATTTGTCCTTCATTAAAATGTACAATTGTAAAGTATGTATTAATAAAAAGGTATTCTCAAGAATGCTGAGGGATTATTTTTACTGTTTCGTTTATTCAGAGGTTCTTCATGAATAAACCACAATGTAAAATGTTTAGCAGTGCATGTCTACCAGATCAACAGATTTTCTTTTGTTTATTTTTCCCTTTCTATCAAGAGTAAAAAAGCAAGAACTAGGGCTTTATGAAAAGGGCTTTAACAGTCCCCACAGTTTGTATAAACTTCAGACACTTTTAAAAACTAATTTGTCTTGGAGTACAGTTGCTTTACAATGTTGTGTTAGTTTTTGCTGCACACCACGGTGAATCAGTTACATATATACACTCATTTTCGACTCTTCATATATATATATATATATATATATATATATATATATATATATATATCAGTTATAGAGTATTGACAGAGGAACCTGATGGATTACAGTCAATGGGGTCACAAAGATTTGGGCATGACTGATTGACTAAGCACAGCACATAGAGTATTGAAGAGAGTCCCCTGTGTTGTAGAGTAGAGCCTTATTAGTTGTCTACTTTGTATATAACAGTGTGTAAATATAAATCCCAATCTCCCAATTTATTCCAGACACTTTTTCTTGATCTCCTTATTCTTTGACCATCTACTTTAGAAGGTGTGTCAATTCCTTGTCTACCATGATGATCTGTGATCATTTTACAACACAGGAATGTCTTTCTCGAGAACCTGTGAGCCCACCTTCCTAAAAGTGATCCTCTGAAAAACAGGTCCCTTTATCCCAGTCTGTGTGGAAAGGCGGAAGCTTCATTTCCACAAGTGCCAATGACTAAGCACAGATGGGAACCTTGAGGCTGAGGGCCTGTGTTATGTTCTGATTAGCTCACTCAGTGTTTACAAATTCCCCTATCCCCAGTCACTTGTTTCAAGGGAGTTGAGTTCAGTCTTTCCCCTTGCAGTAGTCTTGACCTTTATCACAATGTCTTGAAAAAAGTTTTCCTTGCCTAGTTAACTCTTTCCAGTGCAATGTTTTTGGGAGGATCTGTGGCTCCTTTCTATGAACTAAATAGCTAAAGAAAACTCTTTACTCTCAAAATCCATAATGGTAGGTGCTTCAGTCAGTTAGGGGTGCAGTAACAGAATACCTTGGATGAGGTTGCTTATACAATAATTATTTGTTTCTCATAGTCTAAAGGTTGAGAGTCAAGGTCAGGATTCAGCAAGGTCAGGTTCTGGTGAATGTGTCTTCCTTAGATTTTGCCACCTTCTCATTTATCTTCATGTGGCAGAAAGAGAGAAAGGGTGAGCTCTATTCCTCTTTTTAGAAAGATGGTAATGTCATGGAGACTCCCCCCTCATAATGTAATTACCTCCCAAAGGCCCCACCTCCTGGGACCATCTCACTGGAGGTTAGGGTTTCAACATATAAATTTATGTGGGGACACAGAGGTTTAGTCCATAACAAGAATAGCTCACACTACTTATAGTCAGCAGAATTTAGTTAGGATGTTCGAGGTACTATGCACTTAACAGAGTGATATTCTCTAAGTTGGTCCCGTTTCCTTGTTTTACATAATTTATCCTGTTAATTATTATAAATATTCACCAACTTTTATAAATAGTTCTTGAATCAGCTATAGGAAAACTTTCAAAAAGTCCAATATGTTGCTTGGTCAAAGAAATACAAATATACTTGGCAAATTGGAGCTGTATTAAAACTCAGTGAATTCTCCACCATTGAAATCATTAATAGGACATAACAAATTTAATCACAAATTCTTGTAAAGTTCTTTAACTAACATGAATTGAACGTGCCCCTCTTTTCTCAGAAAACAACTGCAAGTTCATTATCTGATGAATAGACACATTGTAAATGACATTTGTTAAAATGACTTAATCATTGATATACCATCATTATCACTTCCAAAATGTTTTCAGGTTTTTGAGACATAAATTATCACATGTGTTTTACAAAATGCTCAGTTCCATTTATGACTGTATCAGGATATTTCTACTCTATATCATTTCTGGGAGGAAATTTCTCTCATTACCCTAAAAAATTAATTAGTTCATTTTGACAAACATCTTTAGAAATATTTAGAATTGTTTAATAGAAAAGTTGTCTTTAAACACCTGCTGTTATTTTCCTATTTATTAAAATATTTTTAAAGGTGTACTTGGCCCTTAATAAAAATATTAGTCATAACATCCCTCCCCTTTTCCTTCTCACAACCAAAATAACAAAAATATTTAAATTACTGATGTTTTTGAAAATAAATATCTTCATGATATAAGTAAAAGTAACCATAATAAAAAGACAGTGATGGGACTTCCTTTGTGGCCCAGGAGTTCAGAATCTGCCTGCCAGTGCAGGGAACATGGATCTGATCCCTGGTCTAGGAAGATCCCACATGCTGCTGAGCAACTAGCCCGTGCACCACAGCTACTGACCCAGGGCTCTAGAGCCTGCGAGTTACAGCTACTGAAGCCTGTGCACCTAGAGCCTGTGCTCCACAACAAGAGAGAAGTCCCTACTCAGGACAGCTAGAGAGAAGACAAGCATGACAAGGAAGACCTAGCACAGACAAAAACAAATAAACAAACAAACAAAAAAAAAACTTAAAGATAGTGATAAATTGAAAACATGCTTGCAACACACGACAAAAACGTTCATTTTTGTGAGAAGAATTTGCAGGGGTCCAAATAAAGAGTACAAGTAGATAAATTAGGTATGAAACTTAATTTTGTTTATAAGATTAAATCTTAGGCTTTGTTTCTTCTAGGGAAGTCTGGGGACTTGGAAAGAGTAGAAATGGGTGGAGGAGACTGTACTAGGGGTGGGGTGGGCGCACAGTCAATATTGTAAGACCTTCAGTGGGACCCTTAGCCTAGGGTTAGTGGTCATGCTCCACCAACAGGAAACCTGTCAGCAGTCCTCGCCAGAGTTTGATGAGTCTGGGACAGAAGCTTTCTCCATACTCTATCCAGGCCCTCTGGCCTCAAGGCAGGCAGGTGGATGGTGGCCCAGAACAGTTTGGGGACTGTGTCCCACAGAGGCCCAGAGCCCTCACCACTGGTGCCCACAGGCCAGATCCAGGCCACAAAGCAGCCGAAGTGAAAGTGAAATGGGCTCAATCTTGTCCGACTCTTTGCGACCCCATGGACTATACAGTCCATGGTGTTCTCCAGGCCAGAATGCTGGATTGGGTAGCCTTTCCCTTCTCCAGGGGTTCTTCCCAACACAAAGCAGTGAACCTCTCCCCAGTCCCTGCCTACATGACCTATAAGGTGCAGAGGACGATCTGGGCATGGTCCCCAGAGCCCTGGGCAGCTGGAGGATATGACCCTGGCTACTAAGGGAAGAGTTTCCCAGCTCCTGTTTCTCCATTCACATTTCCACACTTGGTCCAGCATTGATCAGTTGTCCACCCCCAGGAGGTGGCAGGAGGTTAGGTTGGTGTGCAAGGATCTTACACATCATTTCAGGCTCGCCTCTGTGGTTGGGACCTCTGTCAAAAAGAGTAATTGCTGTGAACTAAAGATTAACCCAGTTGGAAGTTGCTACAAGTGTGTCTCTGCAGCTTAAATGAACAGCCTGAGTCCCAGCTGGGTCCTGGGCGCCAGGGGCCCAGAGAAATGAAAGTTGGGTGGGATCTGGGACTTGGCTCTGAGGTGCTGCCAGCTGAGACCTGCCCCCTCAGCCAGGGCCAGGCACTGGATGGAGGACCCTGACGGGGTGCTGGATACCCTGCCTGCGCAGGACCCCTCCTCCTGGCCTGGGCCTGGACCCCAGAGGTAGATGGTGGTGCCTGGGACCTGATGCTTTCTTGTCAGAACTGAGAGTAGCGTTTGTTTTGGGGGGAGGTTTACAGCAACATTAGTGCTGTACAAAAAGGATCTTCATGACCCAGATAATCACTATGGTGTCATCACTCACCGAGAGCCAGATATCCTGGAATGTGAAGTTACGTGAGCCTTAGAAAGCATCACTACAAACAAAGCTAGTGGAGGTGATGGCATTCCAGTTGAGTTATTTCAAATCCTGAAAGATGATGCTGTGAAAGTGCTGCACTCAATATGTCAGCAAATTTGGAAAACTCAGCAGTGGCCACAGGACTGGAAAACGTCAGTTTTCATTCCAATCCCAAAGAAAGGCAATGCCAAAGAATGCTCAAACTACCGCACAGTTGCACTCATCTCACACGCTAGTAAAGTAATGCTCAAAATTCTCCAATCCAGGCTTCAGCAATACATGAACCGTGAACTTCCAGATGTTCAAGCTGGTTTTAAAAAAGGCAGGGGAACCAGAGACCAAATTGCCAACATCTGCTGGATCATCAAAAAAGCAAGAGAGCTCCAGAAAAACATCTGTTTCTACTTTATTGACTATGCCAAAGCCTTTGACTGTGTGGATCACAGTAAACTGTGGAAAATTCTGAAAGAGATGGGAATACCAGACCACCTGATCTGCCTCTTGAGAAATCTGTATGCAGCTCAGGAAGCAACAGTTAAAACTGTACAAGGAACAACAGACTGGTTCCAAATAGGAAAAGGAGTACGTCAAGGCTGTATACTGTCACCCTGCTTATTTAACTTATATGGAGAGTACATCATGAGAAATGCTGGGCTAGAAGAACACAATGCTGGACAAGAGGGCCTGGCGTGCTGTGATTCATGGGGTCTCAAAAAGTCGGATGCGACTGAGGGACTGAACTGAACTGACTGAGGGCTTCCCTCATAGCTCCATCGGTAAAGAACCTGTCTGCAGTGCAGGGAACCTGGGTTTGATTCTTGGGTTGGGAAGGTCCCCTGAAGAAGGAAATGGCAACCCACTCCAGTACTCTTGCCTGGAGAATCCCATGGACAGAGGATCCAGGCAGGATACAGTCCATGGGGCCGCAAGCGTCAGACTTGACTCAGTGACTAAACCACCACCACCACCACAAGAACATCGTGACCTGACCATGACCTGACCTCAAGAACAAGGACTCTGACCCCAGAAGTAAACAGGCCACTCCCTCAGCTTTCCTAGAAAAGCACTTTGCTGACATTTTTCTGGGTGCTCAGCTTTTTTTGTTTGTCTGTCTTTTCTCCTTGTGTGGCCCTGAGGTAAGGCTTTCTCTCCTCACTGTGTTAGGAGCACAAACTTGTGATCAGTACCAAGATAATATTCTAATCAAGAATAGCATATCTTTTTATTCGCAATGTGTTAGATTTGTCCCTCCTCACCCCCAAATGGTCACTATCAGCTATGCTTGGGGACAGAACATTTTCACTCATACAAATTATTTTCATAATCAGAGAGGAATGTGTGAGCCTGAGATTCAATTTTTGAAATAAAATGTTTACTCTGAAAAGCCAAACTTGTCCATAGAATGACAGTAGCAGTTGGACAGTGGCAGTTGGTCTCATCCTGTGCAGAGTCCAGTCAATTCTGAAAGTTCTGTGATGTGTGGTCACCATGGTAATGTGGTGATACACATTCCACATTCAGTGTGTTTGCGAGCTGAGAGCTTCATGTATGGTGGCAAAGAGAAATGGGTAATCTGAATTGTTTGGGAGGTAGGTTCCCACTGCTCCTCTGAACTTTGTTCCTTCATATGGGCTGGTTAACCTTTACTGGTGAATTTTCCTCATCTTTTTTTTTAATTATTTTTCTTTTCCATCACTCTAATTTATATACAGAGTTATAACTGTGTTTTATAGTTTTGTATTATTCCTTAAATTATATTTTGATTCTACTGTCAGCTGGCTGCCTTAAATATCTTCCTAGATTTCCAATTTCCCAATGCCAGTTTTGTACACCAGAGAACAGATGGAAAGAACTAACAGAGGAGAACCATGATGTCTCCCCAACATCAGACATTATAGTAAAAGGGAATTACATCTCAACTCTTCTCAAATGTTGCTGCCCAAATCTACAAACACTAGCAGTGTAAATCTAGAGACTTAAGAAGGAAAGAAACTGGGATTTACTGGTGGGATTCCCATGGGTGGATGTGGGCTGGATCATTGTTTGGCTGTTGCCAAGGAGTTTAGTGAGATGGCATAGTGTTGTTGGGTTAGTAGGAAGAACATTTGGTCACTGAGGGAAGGAGAGCTTGTCTGTTGATCCTCAAGGAGAATCTAGGGTTAGAGTCTCCAGGCTGTGAGGATGGAGATGATTTTCAAAAAGAATATGGGGCTCTGTAGTCTTCCACTACAGGGTCTAGAGCATGATGAGAAGTTGATAGAGTCAGAATTTTAGTGGGGAAAGTTTGAACTCCTGCCCATTCTTAGCTATCACTTGGTCCAGGCTGGTCAAATAAGTGTTCAGATCAGTTGTGAGACTTTGAGCATCTCAGACTTAGTTAAGACACCAAAGGCCAGCACAGATGGCCACCTCCCCAGTTAACTCACATTAAGTGCTCATCCAGACTTGGTCAAGTTAAAAGGAAGCTAATTCTTGGTAGAGCCATCATGTGCCCTTTGGTTTAGAAGGTTCTGAGCTCTGAGCCAACTTGTTGGCCAAACAGACCACTGGTCACTTAGCAAGGTGAACTGGGCTTTGGGAAGGCTACTCGTGAGATGATTGAGTGTGTGAAGAAGCTTTGGAGGATGGACAGAGTTGGAATCCTGTGGTCTTTCTGAGAAGCTTTGCTCAGAGGAAACTTGTATTTTGGATCAGGAACTGAAACATAGAGATGAGTGGTAGAAGGAGGATTTGAGCTCTTTGTAAGGCTGAGGCACCTTCTTCAGGGCATCAGCTCTCATCCCCAGAAAACTAGGGGCAGGATAATTTGAGTTGGAGGTAGGGTTGAGCTCCTGGGTAAGGGGTTTTAGCACAGGTCTCAGGGGTGCAGGCATCTGTGTCCTCAGGGAACCATGTACAATCCTGTCCCAGATCCACTATTTATCATTGTGTGACCCTTGGAAAATCACTTCATCTCTCTAAATTTCAACACCATCTAATGTAACATATGGATTACAGCCCACACTTTATCCACCCTTCCTCTTGAACAGGGCTGGGTGTCAGAAGAGGTGATAATAGATACTCTCCATGAGCTATAAAACCTTGTTTCTGTGAAAAAGCTGAAGAATAAGCTTCCATCCCCACTTATTGGAGCCATCCAAATGCCCTCTCTGCTTTCAACCACTACTGAAGGTCCATCTTATTCTTGCCATCATTCAAGGTTGAACACTTACAGAGGCATTATGAAGCCCCAGTCCTTTACTTTTCTATTTATTTATTTGTCTATCTATCATTTATTTGGCTGCATCGGGTCCTAGTTGTGGCACAAGGGATCTTCATCACATTGTGCAGATCTTTCATTGCAGGGCACTGACTCTTCAGTTGTGGTGCTTGAGCTCAGTAGTTGCAACATGTGGGCTTAACTGCTCAGAGGCATGTGGACTGGAGTTTGCCAACCAGAAATCAAACCCCATCCCCTGCATTGTGAGGCAGATTCTTACCCACTGGACTGCCCGGGAAGTCCCTCCTTTATTTTTCTAATATTTTACCTGTACTTAATCATTCTTGGCCTCATAGCTCTAAAAATAGGGCATGTTAACATTTTTCTCACTCAGGACAGGGAACTGAGGCAAAGAGGGATCCATATGTCTTTCCCAAGTACCTGCTTCTCCTAAATGTGATTTGAATCCAGTCCGTCAGTCATGGTCACCATGCTCTGCTGAGCTTCTAGGTCTCAGTTAAATAGAGATGTTTGCACACACAGCCAGTCTGTTGGATGTTTTCAGTGCACATCAAACTGCAGATCTTCCTAAGTCCACTTTGAATTCAGGAAGCCTTGCTAGGCATCTGGTGAGGAAGGGGACCAGAGGACTGAATTGTGGATCAATTATTATTAGCTCCCGGGTGGTCCTCTGCCAGCAAGATGTCGACAGCTCTCACCATTATAATGCATTTCACAGGAGGTCTCATCCAGAAGGCGAAAAGAAACATCCCTCGGATGTCAAGAACATCAAGAACCAGCTGGATGAAGAGAGTTTGTTGTTGGCCACATAATAGGGTGCACCCTATAAGTGACTCGACTGAAGGTACCGTGGAAATTTTCTCATTAAGTTCATTCAAGAATGATTATTGTAGTATGTTCAGGGCTTCATATTTAAGAAAGCAAACAGAAATGTTAAGCAATGTTCTTTTATTTCATGTGTTCAAATTGAAACTATATCAGTTGGTACTGCTTTAACTATGAAAGGAAAGATGCATTCTAAATTCAGCATTTGGTTCATGCTTAAAAGTGAAGATTGTCTCTAGCTATGGTTTGGACATTAGCTAAATTTTTAACACTAGGTGTGATGTGTTCCCCCCTGAAGTCATGTTTCAAGATATCTTTAAATTATTAGACTTTATTTAAAGCAGGATTACATTGACATAAAAGTTGTATGGATTATACAGAAAATGCCAATATCATATCATTTCAGTTTCAGTTATCAAATTCTACTCACAGACAACATATGTGTGGTACATTTTTTTACAATTAGTGACAAAATATATTTTTAGTAATTCAAAGTCTAACATATTAGTTCACCTAACATTCACACTTTGTATTGTTATATTCAGTGATATTTTAAATATGCACATTTAAATTATAGTACCATACAGAAATCTGCACACTAATGTTCACAGTGTATTATTAGTATTTAAATACTAGAAACAACCCAAAGACCATCATGTGATAAATGGATAAATGAATTGTGATATGTACTCAGAATGGAATAATATCCTGCCATAAAAACGAATTAAAGATTGAAATATGCTACAAAATGGGTGGACAATTTAACACAAAAATTTATTATAGTTAGTGAAATAAGGCAGGCACAGAAAGACACATATTGTATGATTCCACTGGTTTAAGGTACACAGAATAGGCTAACTCATGGAAGCTGGAAATAGAAATTACCAAAGCAAGGAGGCAACGGAGAAGGTGGATTATGACTTAATGAGTACAGAGGTTATATTGGATCTGATGAAAAAGATGTAGATGGTGTTGATAGGTACACTAAATTGTGAATGCAGAAAAATCAAGATTGCCGGGAGAAATATCAGTAACCTCAGATATGCAGATGAGACCACCCTTATGGCAGAAACTGAAGAAGAACTAAAGAGCCTCTTGAGGAAAGTGAAAGAGGAGAGTGAAAAAGTTGGCTGAAGGCTCAACATCGAGAACTAAGATCATGGCATCTGGTCCCAGTACTTCATGGCAAATAGATGGGGAAACAGTGGCTGACTTTATTTTTCTGGGCTCCAAAATCACTGCAGATGGTGATTGCAGTCATGAAATTAAAAGACGCTTACTCCTTGGAAGGAGTTATGACCAACCTAGACAGCATATCAAAAAGCAGAGACATTACTTTGTCAACAAAGGTCCGTCTAGTCAAGGCTATGCTTTTTCCGGTAGTAATGTATGGATGTGATAGTTGGACTATAAAGAAAGCTGAGCACCAAAGAATTGATGCTTTTGAACTGCACTGTTGGAGAAGACTCTAGAGAGTCCCTTGGACTGCAAGGAGATCCAACCATTCCAACCTAAAAGAGATCAGTCCTGGGTGTTCATTGGAAGGATTGATGTTGATGCAGAAACTCCAATACTTTGGCCACCTGATGTGAAGAGCTGAGTCATTTGAAAAGACCCTGATGCTGGGAAAGATTGAGGGCAGGAGGAGATGTGGATGACAGAAGATGAGACGGTTGGATGGCATCACCGACTCAATGGACATGGGTTTGGGTGGGCTCTGGGATTTGGTGATGGACAGGGAGGCCTGGTGTGCTGCGATTCATGGGGTCACAAATAGTCAGACATGACTGAGCAACTGAACTGAACTGATGGAACTTTTTAACTCTTAAAAATTATGAAAAGAATAAATACAATGTATTTTTGATGACAATGCTCAGTCGCTAAGTTACGTCTGTGAACCCACGGACAGAAGCACACCAGGCTTCCCTGTCTTTCACTATCTTCCTGAGTTTGCTCAAATTCATGTCCATTGAGTCGATAATGCTATCCAGACATCTCATCCTCTGTGGCCCCTTCTTTTCCTCCTGCCCTCAGTCTTTCCCAGCATCAGGGGCTTTTGGAGTGAGCCTGTTCTTTACATCAGGCAGCCAAAGTATTGAAGTTTCAGCATCAGTCCTTCCAATGAATATTCCTGATTGATTTTCTTTATGATTAACTGGTTTGATCTCCTTGCTGTCCAAGGAACTCACAAGAGTTTCTTCAGCACCACTATTCTAAAGCATTAATTCTTTGGCACTCAGCCTTCTTAATGGTCCAAGTCTCACAACTCTATATGACTACTGAAGCATAGTGTGATTTTTAGTGCTTCCCTCTGTCAGACCAAGTTTCAAGGCGATCAGGTTCCCCTTAGCCAGAAAGCTTAAGGCTCTCTGACTCATTTCTGAAACGTTCATCTCCTTTGCCTTCCTCCACCCAAGAGAAAGGTTGTCCAGCAGATTTCAGCCAACACTTATTAATCACCCACATCCACACACTCCCCCGATGTGTCCACATTAACAAGGTCTTCTCGATCAGCATCACAGATGTCCTGACAATTCCTCTATGTCCTCCTAGAGCTCCCTGAGGACCATCTTGAGGGGCTATCCGTTTCAAGGTTGGAGGAGGAGGCTCCGCCCAACTCCATAGTAAGTGCCTTCTATTCATCTGAGATAAAAGTGTTGCTTCATGACTTTATTTTCTAGCTGAATTCAGATAAAGGTTCAAAATACGCAAGACAGTTCATATAAACAGTTTTTAATTTGATGGATGAATTTCTCCCAGGAGATAACTTATTCAAAAGGATGGTTTTCAAAAATGACAACACAAATTAAAAACTGGAATCGGGAGCAGTTTCCTCAGCAGAAACTGTTCCTTCCTGAAATGAAAGTTTTAATTACTGGTGAAAATGAGCTGGAGACCTCTTTCAGGAGGAGCTCCAACCTCCTCTATTATTATGTTGGGGTGTCCTCTATTATTCTTTTGGGGCTACAGACTGAACAGCACATTCCCATTTGGTTTTCTGACAAGAAAAAGAGAACAAAAGACCTGAATACACAGTACTGAAGACACTGACATCCTCACACTGTTTTCTTCTTTCTAATTGCAGGCACGTGAACAAGCCAGTGAACATGGTAATTATTCAGGGATAATCCTTCTGATGAAAATAATCTAGTTGATGAAGGCGGCAATCTCTTGCCAGCTCTGTTTGGACAGTCGCCCTGATGCTGGATTCCTAAAAGGGGTGAAGGGAGGGGGTACAGATAAGAGACTGATCTCCCAGGAAGAAAATGTCTGTGCTCTGTGGTACGTGGACACAACTATATCATGTAGATGCGTGGGTTAGTGTCCCATGTGTGAGCCCATGCAGTGTGATTCTAAAGCTGTCTGTGTGTGTTTCCTCAGGAGATGTTTCCCTCTTATACAGCACAAGTCAACTGTGAACTTTCTAAACACTTCTTATCACACTGTGCACTGGCTATAGATTACCTAATTCTTTCCTCAACTCAGTTATTCCTCAAGTTTGGTTAATATTCATTTTGCTGGACTGGAGACAGTGCTGAGAAAAAATGGACCAAGCTATTGACCTCCGAAGTGGAAAAGGATAAACTGAGAACCTCGGGGTGGTCCCAGTGTGTCTGCCCTGGACCCCTGACCTGCACTTATCACTCAACCATGGGATCCTCAGTCATGGAGCAAGGGGGTCCCTGCATCTACGTTTATGCCTGGAGGTACTAGAGCTCCAGAGGTTCAGATTGTGCCCATCATTGTAAGATGGGCTCAGTGGTCATGGAACCCAGGGTAAACGTAGGTGGATTATCGCCAACATTGGCACAGTCATTATTGTGAAAGGCACCTTGGGATTCATATCCTCCTGGTCAATTCAAAGATCTGAAAGTTGTGTTCCCTTGTTTAGACAGTACAAGCCATATCTGTTGGTGCTAGTGTCATTGTTTAACCAAGAACAAAAGCAGATTGTCATCAGGGAGATATTTCTTTGTACTGGGTGACATTACCCTAAGCCTTACATTGGTTAAACCCTGTAGCACACTTTGAAGGGAAGGTGTCAAATAGATCTCACAGTGGAACTTGACACTCTGCTTGGTGACCTTGACTCTTGTTGTAAACCACTTGCACACCAGGGTCCAAGAAGGTCAACGTTTACCCCATGCTTTCTCTCCATGATGAACTGTCCCACGAAATGTATGGCTTCAATGAGTGTGAACAGACACTGACTCAGTGGACGTGCAAATATTGTTTGGACAATGAAGATTAGGAAGAAACATCACATGATAGATTATAGCTATTTGGCAAGGTAGGGGTTGAATTCAGTCCTCTAACAGAGATTGCTTTTAATCAAGAACAAAATCTCACAGAAAACTTAGTAAGTGCATCAGCTGAAACTGAATCCTAGGGAGGCAGTTATCTAGGAAGAAATCCTTTAGGATAGGGCTGGTTTTGCAGAAGATATAAACAGGCAGGAGTTTCATAAGTCTCTGTCAGTGAAAGGTGGCATGCATTTCAGTGTTTCTTTTTTCCCGAACTGTTATCACTAGTTAAAATACAGAAGTTTTGTTTCATTATTTCCTGCTCCTCTGATTTGCTCTTATTTATACAACAAAGAGGATGATTCAGCAGCAACTCAGTGCATAGTTACTAATGCCTTATGCATACACTCCACCCCATGCCCGTCCAATGAAAAAGACTCCTGAGAGGTTAGTGAGCACCTTACCTGTGTTCCTGTGCTGTTCTGTGTCCCTCCAGTTCCTCAAGAGGACATGGTGGTGGAACTGCCCCAGGACTGGGCTGAAGACGAGCCTCTGAGGACTGTGGACGTAAGTGCACCTTTCTTAACCGGGGCAAGGCTGCGGCTTCACTGCTTTATTTTCCTTTTAGTCGAACACAGGTATAGCAATCTGACAATTTACGTTACCACTGAGGCATGAGAATGCCTGGCTGGGAAAGTAGAGAGGATAAATCTATTATTAACACATTCCTGATTCAAAAGGACATTTAAATAAGACAGCGTCATTTACTACTCTAGGTACTTTGCTCAGCAGAAAGTGTTCTTTCTTGAAAAACAATTTGTAAACATTGGTCAAATTAAAACTGAGAGATCTTATGTGAAACAGACCAGTCTTCCCAACAGAAGACTGTCTGTTTTATTTTGGAGCCACTGAAATGAAGAGTGCTAGTTACGTGAGGACAAAAAAACAGATAACAGAAGACTTAGTGCAGAAAATTCAAGATGCTGAGACACTCACTCTGTTTTCTTCTCTGCAATCACAGGAATCTGGGGAAGCCTGTGAACACGGTAAATATTCAGGGATCATCATTCTGCTGAGGGACAATCCAACTGATAAAGGTGGGGTTCTCTGACTGGCTCTGGTTGGAGAGTGGCCCTGATGCTAGATTCCTACGTAGGGTGTGAGCTGTGGGTGCAGAGAAGAGACTGATCTCCCAGGAAAGAACAGTGTCTTTGTTCTATGGTACCTGGAAGCAACTACATCATTTAGATGTTGTGGGTTTGTGTGAATCAGGGTTGGGGGCCCTTGTGTGAGTCCAGGTGGTGTGATTCTGAAGTTCTGTGTCTGTGTGTGTTGCCTCTGGAGATGTTTCCCTGTTACACAGCACTAGTCAACTGTGAACTTTCTAAACACTTCTCACTACCACTGCACACTGGCCATACATTACCTGATTCTTTCCTCAACTCAGTCTTTCCTCAAAAGTGAAAGTGAAAGTCATTCAGTTTGTATTCAAATCTTTGCGGCCCCACGCACTAGAGTCCATGGAATTCTCCAGGCCAGAATCCTGGAGTGGGTAGTCTTTCCCTTCTCCAGGAGATCTTCCAAACCGAGGGATCAAACACAGGTCTCCAGCATTGCAGGCAGATTCTTCAACAACTGAGCTATCAGGGAACCCATTCCCCAAAATAGCTTAATATTAATTTTCCTCAGGTGAAGATGGCAATTGGACAAATGGCCCAAAATCTTAACCTCCTAGTGGAAAAGCCAAACTGAATACCTAGGGTTGATCCAAATTTGGCTCTTCTGAATGATTAAGCTGCTCCTACCAGTCAGCCACGTGATCCTTAGTCATGTGGAAAGGGGGGTCCTGGCATCTATATCCATTCCTGGAGGTACTAGCAGGCCCAGGGGTCCAGATCGTGCCCATCATTATAATTATAAGGTGGGCACAGTGGTCAAAGAACCCAGGGTAACCATAGGTGGATTATCACCAACTTTGGCACAGTCATTATTGGGAAGAGAATCTCGGGACTCACATCCTCTTGGTAAAGTCACAGATTCTGAGTGTTGGGTGGCCTTTTGTAGAGTGTAAGCCATATGTGTTGGTGTTCCTGTCTTTGTTTACACAAGGACAAAAGCATATTATCATCAGAGGTGTATTTCATTGTACTGGGTAACATTACCATAACCTCACATTGATTAAACCCTGTAGTACACACTCGAGGGAAATGGTCAAATAAAGCTCACAGTGGAACATGATAGTCTAGTGACCATGACTCTTGTCGTAAATCTCATACACAGCTGGGTCAGAGACAGTCAGGTTCACTCCATGCTTCCTCTCCATAATGAACTGTCCCACTAAAAGTGTGACTTCTGTGAGTGTGAACTGCCACTGACTCAGTGGACTTGCAAACATTGTTTGGAAAATCAAGCCTGGAAAACAACATCGCATGATTAATAATAGCTATTTGGAAAGGTAGTATTGAATTTAGTCCTCTAACAAGAGTTTGCTTTTAATTGAGAATAAAGTCTCACAGACTTGGTAAGTACAATAGCTGAAACAGTGGATCCTGAGGATGCAGTGATCTAGGAAGTAATCCAGAAGATAGGTGTGATTTCCCAGAAGCTCTAACAGCCAGGAGGGACATGCGTCTCTGTCATTGAAAGCTGGCGTGCATTGTAATGTTTCGCTTTTCCCATTACTTTGGTTATCACCAGTTAAGTGCAGGCACTCTGTTTCATTGCCCTCCTGCTTGTCTCCTTTGTTGTACTTCATCCAGCAAAGAGGAGGGTTCAAGAGCAGCTCAGTCCCCAGTTACTAACCTCTCTGATGTACACATTCCACCCCATGTCCCATCAAACAAACAAACAAGAAACCTGAGATCTTTGGAAGTAGACTCTCCTCTGTCCTGATGGCCTTCTGTTTCCCTCTAGCTCCCCAGGAGCACCTCGTGGTGGAACTGCCCCAGGCCGAGGCTGAGGAATCACCTCTCCGACCCCTGGAGGTAAGCTCAACTGTCTGTGTCTCACAAAGATGCTTCTTCACTTCTTTATGTTTCATTCAGTGAAATACAGTTACAGTAATCTGACAATGTATATTAGCACTTATGTATGCAATTCCTTGCTGGTGACATATTGATGTTAATTCTGTTATCAACAGAGACTTGATTCAAAAGGACACTAAAAAATACCGTCAATTACTACTGTAGGTACTTTCCTCAGTAGAATTTTTTTCCACCTGGAAACTGAAAGATCTTAAGTGAAAGAGGGTCAACAAGGGTCCTCTCTGTTTTCTTTTGGAACGACTGATTTTTTTAAGAGTTTAGTAACCTGAGGAAAACAAAAAATAATATAATAAAAAGTTACTGCAGAGAACACATGGTGCTGGCAACCCTCACACTGTTCTCTTCTCTCTAATCACAGGCAGCCGGAGCAGCCAATGAACATGGTAAATATTCACCGACCCTCCCTCTGCTGAGGAACAATTTAGCTGATGATTCTGGGGCTCTCTTGCCAGCTAGCTTTCCAGAGTCACCCTGATGCTGGATTCCTATGGGGGGTGAGGACTTGGGGTCCAGAGAAGAGACTGATCGCCCAGAAAAGAACAATGTCAGTGTTCTATGGTACTTGGAAACAGCTACATCATTTAGAGACTGTGGGTTTCTGTGAATCAGGTTTGGGGGCCCATGTGTGGGCCCATGTGTTGTGATTCTGAAGCTCTATGTGTGTGTTTTTCCTCAGGCGATGTTTCCCTCTTACACAGCGCAAGTCAAACATGAACTGTCTAAACACTTCTCATCACCACTGGACATTGTCTATATATTACCTGACTCTTCCCTCAACTCAGCCATTCCTCAAGTTTGGTTAATATTCATTGTCCTCAAATGGAGATGGTGCTGAGAAAAACAGCCCAAGCTCTTGACGTCCTAAGTGGACAAGCCAAACTGGGAACCTATGGGTGGTCCCAGTGTGTCTGCTCTGGACCCCTGACCTGCACTTATCACTCAACCATGGGATCCTCAGTCATGGACCAAGGGGTTCCCTGCATCTACATTTATGCCTGGAGGTACTAGAGCTCCAGAGGTCCAGACTGTGCCCATCGTTGTAAGATGGGCTCAGTGGTCATGGAACCCATGGCAAACGTAGGTGGATTATCACCAACATTGGTACAGTCATTGCTGTGAAAGGCACCTTGGGATTCATATCCTCCTGGTCAATTCAAAGATCTGAAAGTTTTGTTCCCTTATTTAGACACTACAAGCCATATCTGCTGGTGCTAGTGTCATTGCTTAACCAAGAACAAAAGCAGATTGTCATCAGGGAGATATTTCTTTGTACTGGGTGACATTACCCTAAGCCTTACATTGGTTAAACCCTGTAGCACACTTTGAAGGGAAGGTGTCAAATAGATCTCACAGTGGAACTTGACACTCTGCTTGGTGACCTTGACTCTTGTTGTAAACCACTTGCACACCAGGGTCCAAGAAGGTCAACGTTTACCCCATGCTTTCTCTCCATGATGAACTGTCCCACGAAATGTATGGCTTCAATGAGTGTGAACAGACACTGACTCAGTGGATGTGCAAATATTGTTTGGACAATGAAGACTAGGAAGAAACATCACATGATAGATTATAGCTATTTGGCAAGGTAGGGGTTGAATTCAGTCCTCTAACAGAGATTGCTTTTAATCAAGAACAAAATCTCACAGAAAACTTAGTCAGTGCATCAGCTGAAACTGAATCCTGGGGAGGCAGTGATCTAGGCAGATATCCGTCAGGATAGGGCTGGTGTTGCAGAAGATATAAACTGGCAGGAGTTTCATGACTCTCTGTCAGTGAAAGGTGGCATGCATTTCAGTGTTTCTTTTTCCCCGAACTGTTATCACTAGTTAAAATACAGAAGTTTTGTTTCCTTATTTCCTGCTTCTCTGATTTGCTCTTATTTATACAAAAAAAGAGGATGATTCAGCAGCAGCTCAGTGCATAGTTACTAATGCCTTATCCATACACTCCACCCCAAGCCCTTCCAATAAAAAAAGGCTCCTGAGAGGTTAGTGAGCACTTTACCTGTGTCCCTGTGCTGTTCTGTGTCCCTCCAGTTCTTCAAGAGGACAGGGTGGTGGAGCTGCCCCAGGACTGGGCTGAAGACGAGCCTCTGAGCACTGTGGACGTAAGTGCACCTCTCTTAACTGGGGCAAGGCTGCGGCTTCACTGCTTTATTTTCCTTTTAGTCGAACACAGGTATAGTAATCTGACAATTTATGTTACCACTGAGGCATGAGAATCCTTGGCTGGGAAAGTAGAGGGGATAAATCTATTATTAACACAGTCCTGATTCAAAAGGACATTTAAATAAGACAGCATCATTTACTACTGTAGGTACTTTGCTCAGCAGAAAGTATTCTTTCTTGAAAAACAATTTGTAAACGTTGGTCAAATTAAAACTGAGAGATCTTATGTGAAACAGACCAGTCTTCCCAACAGAAGACTGGTCTGTTTTATTTTGGAGCCACTGAAATGAAGAGTGCTAGTTACGTAAGGACAAAAAAACAGATAACAGAAGACTTAGTGCAGAAAATTCAAGATGCTGAGACACTCACTCTGTTTTCTTCTCTGCAATCACAGGAATCTGGGGAAGCCTGTGAACACGGTAAATATTCAGGGATCATCATTCTGCTGAGGGACAATCCAACTGATAAAGGTGGGGTTCTCTGACTGGCTCTGGTTGGAGAGTGGCCCTGATGCTAGATTCCTACGTAGGGTGTGAGCTGTGGGTGCAGAGAAGAGACTGATCTCCCAGGAAAGAACAGTGTCTTTGTTCTATGGTACCTGGAAGCAACTACATCATTTAGATGTTGTGGGTTTGTGTGAATCAGGGTTGGGGGCCCTTGTGTGAGTCCAGGTGGTGTGATTCTGAAGTTCTGTGTCTGTGTGTGTTGCCTCTGGAGATGTTTCCCTGTTACACAGCACTAGTCAACTGTGAACTTTCTAAACACTTCTCACTACCACTGCACACTGGCCATACATTACCTGATTCTTTCCTCAACTCAGTCTTTCCTCAAAAGTGAAAGTGAAAGTCATTCAGTTTGTATTCAAATCTTTGTGGCCCCACGCACTAGAGTCCATGGAATTCTCCAGGCCAGAATCCTGGAGTGGGTAGTCTTTCCCTTCTCCAGGAGATCTTCCAAACCGAGGGATCAAACACAGGTCTCCAGCATTGCAGGCAGATTCTTCAACAACTGAGCTATCAGGGAATCCATTCCCCAAAATAGCTTAATATTAATTTTCCTCAGGTGAAGATGGCAATTGGACAAATGGCCCAAAATCTTAACCTCCTAGTGGAAAAGCCAAACTGAATACCTAGGGTTGATCCAAATTTGGCTCTTCTGAATGATTAAGCTGCTCCTACCAGTCAGCCACATGATCCTCAGTCATGTGGAAAGGGGGTCCTGGCATCTATGTCCATCCCTGGAGGTACTAGCAGGCCCAGGGGTCCAGATCGTGCCCATCATTATAATTATAAGGTGGGCACAGTGGTCAAAGAACCCAGGGTAAACATAGGTGGATTATCACCAACTTTGGCACAGTCATTATTGGGAAGAGAATCTCGGGACTCACATCCTCTTGGTAAAGTCACAGATTCTGAGTGTTGGGTGGCCTTTTGTAGAGTGTAAGTCCTATGTGTTGGTGTTCCTATCTTTGTATACACAAGGACAAAAGCATATTATCATCAGAGGTGTATTTCATTGTACTGGGTAACATTACCATAACCTCACATTGATTAAACCCTGTAGTACACACTCGAGGGAAATGGTCAAATAAAGCTCACAGTGGAACATGATAGTCTAGTGACCATGACTTTTGTCGTAAATCTCATACACAGCTGGGTCAGAGACAGTCAGGTTCACTCCATGCTTCCTCTCCATAATGAACTGTCCCACTAAAAGTGTGACTTCTGTGAGTGTGAACTGCCACTGACTCAGTGGACTTGCAAACATTGTTTGGAAAATCAAGCCTGGAAAACAACATCGCATGATTAATAATAGCTATTTGGAAAGGTAGTATTGAATTTAGTCCTCTAACAAGAGTTTGCTTTTAATTGAGAATAAAGTCTCACAGACTTGGTAAGTACAATAGCTGAAACAGTGGATCCTGAGGATGCAGTGATCTAGGAAGTAATCCAGAAGATAGGTGTGATTTCCCAGAAGCTCTAACAGCCAGGAGGGACATGCGTCTCTGTCATTGAAAGCTGGAATGCATTGTAATGTTTCGCTTTTCCCATTACTTTGGTTATCACCAGTTAAGTGCAGGCACTCTGTTTCATTGCCCTCCTGCTTGTCTCCTTTGTTGTACTTCATCCAGCAAACAGGAGGGTTCAAGAGCAGCTCAGTCCCCAGTTACTAACCTCTCTGATGTACACATTCCACCCCATGTCCCATCAAACAAACAAACAAGAAACCTGAGATCTTTGGAAGTAGACTCTCCTCTGTCCTGATGGCCTTCTGTTTCCCTCTAGCTCCCCAGGAGCACCACGTGGTGGAACTGCCCGAGGCTGAGGCTGAGGAATCGCCTCTCCGACCCCTGGAGGTAAGCTCAACTGTCTGTGTCTCACATAGATGCTTCTTCACTTCTTTATGTTTCATTCAGTGAAATACAGTTACAGTAATTTGACAATGTATATTAGCACTTATGTATGCAATTCCTTGCTGGTGAAATATTGATGTTAATTCTGTTATCAACAGAGACTTGATTCAAAAGGACACTAAAAAATACCGTCAATTACTACTGTAGGTACTTTCCTCAGTAGAATTTTTTTCCACCTGGAAACTGAAAGATCTTAAGTGAAAGAGGGTCAACAAGGGTCCTCTCTGTTTTCTTTTGGAATGACTGATTTTTTTAAGAGTTTAGTAACCTGAGGAAAACAAAAAATAATATAATAAAAAGTTACTGCAGAGAACACATGGTGCTGGCAACCCTCACACTGTTCTCTTCTCTCTAATCACAGGCAGCCGGAGCAGCCAATGAACA
The DNA here is from genome assembly GCF_029378745.1 of Bos indicus. Taxonomy (NCBI): domain Eukaryota; kingdom Metazoa; phylum Chordata; class Mammalia; order Artiodactyla; family Bovidae; genus Bos; species Bos indicus. The sequence continues at coordinate 209,100 of NW_027223722.1, forward strand.
TGGTAAATATTCACCGACCGTCCCTCTGCTGAGGAACAATTTAGCTGATGATTCTGGGGCTCTCTTGCCAGCTAGCTTTCCAGAGTCACCCTGATGCTGGATTCCTATGGGGGGTGAGGACTTGGGGTCCAGAGAAGAGACTGATCGCCCAGAAAAGAACAATGTCAGTGTTCTATGGTACTTGGAAACAGCTACATCGTTTAGAGACTGTGGGTTTCTGTGAATCAGGTTTGGGGGCCCATGTGTGGGCCCATGTGTTGTGATTCTGAAGCTCTGTGTGTGTGTGTTTCCTCAGGCGATGTTTCCCTCTTACACAGCGCAAGTCAAACATAAACTCTCTAAACACTTCTCATCACCACTGGACATTGTCTATATATTACCTGACTCTTCCCTCAACTCAGCCATTCCTCAAGTTTGGTTAATATTCATTGTCCTCAAATGGAGATGGTGCTGAGAAAAACAGCCCAAGCTCTTGACGTCCTAAGTGGACAAGCCAAACTGGGAACCTATGGGTGGTCCCAGTGTGTCTGCTCTGGACCCCTGACCTGCACTTATCACTCAACCATGGGATCCTCAGTCATGGAGCAAGGGGTTCCCTGCATCTACATTTATGCCTGGAGGTACTAGAGCTCCAGAGGTTCAGACTGTGCCCATCGTTGTAAGATGGGCTCAGTGGTCATGGAACCCATGGCAAACGTAGGTGGATTATCGCCAACATTGGCACAGTCATTATTGTGAAAGGCACCTTGGGATTCATATCCTCCTGGTCAATTCAAAGATCTGAAAGTTGTGTTCCCTTATTTAGACAGTCCAGGCCATATCTGTTGGTGCTAGTGTCATTGTTTAACCAAGAACAAAAGCAGATTGTCATCAGGGAGATATTTCTTTGTACTGGGTGACATTACCCTAAGCCTTACATTGGTTAAACCCTGTAGCACACTTTGAAGGGAAGGTGTCAAATAGATCTCACAGTGGAACTTGACACTCTGCTTGGTGACCTTGACTCTTGTTGTAAACCACTTGCACACCAGGGTCCAAGAAGGTCAACGTTTACCCCATGCTTTCTCTCCATGATGAACTGTCCCACGAAATGTATGGCTTCAATGAGTGTGAACAGACACTGACTCAGTGGACGTGCAAATATTGTTTGGACAATGAAGATTAGGAAGAAACATCACATGATAGATTATAGCTATTTGGCAAGGTAGGGGTTGAATTCAGTCCTCTAACAGAGATTGCTTTTAATTAAGAACGAAATCTCACAGGAAACATAGTAAGTGCATCAGCTGAAACTGAATCCTGGGGAGGCAGTGATCTAGGAAGAAATCCGTCAGGATAGGGCTGGTGTTGCAGAAGATATAAACAGGCAGGAGTTTCATGAGTCTCTGTCAGTGAAAGGTGGCATGCATTTCAGTGTTTCTTTTTTCCCGAACTGTTATCACTAGTTAAAATACAGAAGTTTTGTTTCATTATTTCCTGCTCCTCTGATTTGCTCTTATTTATACAAACAAGAGGATGATTCAGCAGCAACTCAGTGCATAGTTACTAATGCCTTATGCATACACTCCACCCCATGCCCCTCCAATGAAAAAGACTCCTGACAGGTTAGTGAGCACCTTACCTGTGTCCCTGTGCTGTTCTGTGTCCCTCCAGTTCCTCAAGAGGACATGGTGGTGGAACTGCCCCAGGACTGGGCTGAAGACGAGCCTCTGAAGACTGTGGACGTAAGTGCACCTTTCTTAACCGGGGCAAGGCTGCGGCTTCACTGCTTTATTTTCCTTTTAGTCGAACACAGGTATAGTAATCTGACAATTTACGTTACCACTGAGGCATGAGAATCCTTGGCTGGGAAAGTAGAGAGGATAAATCTATTATTAACACAGTCCTGATTCAAAAGGACATTTAAATAGGACAGCATCATTTATTACTGTAGGTATTTGCTCAGCAGAAAGTGTTCTTTCTTGAAAAACGATTTGTAAACATTGGTCAAATTAAAACTGAGAGATCTTATGTGAAACAGACCAGTCTTCCCAACAAAAGACTGTCTGTTTTATTTTGGAGCCACTGAAATGAAGAGTGCTAGTTACGTGAGGACAAAAAAACAGATAACAGAAGACTTAGTGCAGAAAATTCAAGATGCTGAGACACTCACTCTGTTTTCTTCTCTGCAATCACAGGAATCTGGGGAAGCCTGTGAACACGGTAAATATTCAGGGATCATCATTCTGCTGAGGGACAATCCAACTGATAAAGGTGGGGTTCTCTGACTGGCTCTGGTTGGAGAGTGGCCCTGATGCTAGATTCCTACTTAGGGTGTGAGCTGTAGGTGCACAGAAGAGACTGATCTCCCAGGAAAGAACAGTGTCTTTGTTCTATGGTACCTGGAAGCAACTACATCATTTAGATGTTGTGGGTTTGTGTGAATCAGGGTTGGGGGCCCTTGTGTGAGTCCAGGTGGTGTGATTCTGAAGTTCTGTGTCTGTGTGTGTTGCCTCTGGAGATGTTTCCCTGTTACACAGCACTAGTCAACTGTGAACTTTCTAAACACTTCTCACTACCACTGCACACTGGCCGTACATTACCTGATTCTTTCCTCAACTCAGTCTTTCCTCAAAAGTGAAAGTGAAAGTGAAAGTCATTCAGTTTGTATTCAAATCTTTGCGGCCCCACGCACTAGAGTCCATGGAATTCTCCAGGCCAGAATCCTGGAGTGGGTAGTCTTTCCCTTCTCCAAGGGATCTTCCAAACGAGGGATCAAACACAGTTCTCCAGCATTGCAGGCAGATTCTTCAACAACTGAGCTACCAGGGAATCCATTCCTCAAAATAGCTTAATATTAATTTTCCTCAGGTGAAGATGGCAATTGGACAAATGGCCCAAAATCTTAACCTCCTAGTGGAAAAGCCAAACTGAGTACCTAGGGTTGATCCAAATTTGGCTCTTCTGAATGAGTAAGCTGCTCCTACCAGTCAGCCACGTGATCCTCAGTCATGTGGAAAGGGGGTCCTGGCATCTATATCCATTCCTGGAGGTACTAGCAGGCCCAGGGGTCCAGATCATGCCCATCATTATAATTATAAGGTGGGCACAGTGGTCAAAGAACCCAGGGTAACCATAGGTGGATTATCGCCAACTTTGGCACAGTCATCATTGGGAAGAGAATCTCGGGACTCACATCCTCTTGGTAAAGTCACAGATTCTGAGTGTTGGGTGGCCTTTTGTAGAGTGTAAGCCATATGTGTTGGTGTTCCTGTCTTTGTTTACACAAGGACAAAAGCATATTATCATCAGAGGTGTATTTCATTGTACTGGGTAACATTACCATAACCTCACATTGATTAAACCCTGTAGTACACACTCGAGGGAAATGGTCAAATAAAGCTCACAGTGGAACATGATAGTCTAGTGACCATGACTCTTGTCGTAAATCTCATACACAGCTGGGTCAGAGACAGTCAGGTTCACTCCATGCTTCCTCTCCATAATGAACTGTCCCACTAAAAGTGTGACTTCTGTGAGTGTGAACCGCCACTGACTCAGTGGACTTGGAAACGTTGTTTGGAAAATCAAGCCTGGAAAACAACATCGCATGATTAATAATAGCTATTTGGAAAGGTAGTATTGAATTTAGTCCTCTAACAAGAGTTTGCTTTTAATTGAGAATAAAGTCTCACAGACTTGGTAAGTACAATAGCTGAAACAGTGGATCCTGAGGATGCAGTGATCTAGGAAGTAATCCAGAAGATAGGTGTGATTTCCCAGAAGCTCTAACAGCCAGGAGGGACATGCGTCTCTGTCATTGAAAGCTGGCATGCATTGTAATGTTTCGCTTTTCCCATTACTTTGGTTATCACCAGTTAAATGCACGCACTCTCTTTCATTGCCTTCCTGCTTGTCTCCTTTGTTGTACTTCATCCAGCAAAGAGGAGGGTTCAAGAGCAGCTCAGTCCCCAGTTACTAACCTCTCTGATGTACACATTGCACCCCATGTCCCATCAAACAAACAAACAAGAAACCTGAGATCTTTGGAAGTAGACTCTCCTCTGTCCTGATGGCCTTCTGTTTCCCTCTAGCTCCCCAGGAGCACCTCGTGGTGGAACTGCCCCAGGCTGGGGCTGAGGAAACACCTCTCCGAACCCTGGAGGTAAGCTCAACTGTTTGTGTCTCACATAGATCCTGCTTCACTTCTTTATGTTTCATTCAGCGAAATACAGTTACAGTAATCTGACAATGTATATTAGGACTTATGTATGCAATTCCTTGCTGGTGAAATATTGACGTTAATTCTGTTATCAACAGAGACCTGATTCAAAAGGACACTAAAAAATACCGTCAATTACTACTGTAGGTACTTTCCTCAGTAGAATTTTTTTCCTCCTGGAAACTGAAAGATCCTAAGTGAAAGAGCCCAGCCTTTTCAACAAGGGTCCTCTCTGTTTCCTTTTGGAACGATTGATTTTTTTAAGAGTTTAGTTACCTGAGGAAAACAAAAACTCAGATAACATAAAAGTTACTGCAAAGAACACATGGTGCTGGCAACCCTCACACTGTTCTCTTCTCTCTAATCACAGGCAGCCGGAGCAGCCAATGAACATGGTAAATACTCACTGACCGTCCCTCTGCTGAGGAACAATTTAGCTGATGATTCTGGGGCTCTCTTGCCAGCTAGCTTTGCAGAGTCACCCTGATGCTGGATTCCTATGGGTGTGAGGACTGGGGGTCCAGAGAAGAGACTGATCTCCCAGAAAAGAACAATGTCAGTGTTCTATGGTACTTGGAAACAGCTACATCGTTTAGATACTGTGGCTTTGTGTGAATCAGGTTTGTGGGCCCATGTTTGGGCCCATGTGTTGTGATTCTGAAGCTCTGTGTGTGTGTGTTTCCTCAGGCGATGTGTCCCTCTTACACAGCGCAAGTCAACTGTGAACTGTCTCAACACTTCTCATCAACACTGGACATTGTCTATATATTACCTGACTCTTCCCTCAACTCAGCCATTCCTCAAGTTTGGTTAATATTCATTGTCCTCAAATGGAGATGGTGCTGAGAAAAGCAGTCCAAGCTCTTGATGTCCTAAGTGGACAAGCCAAACTGGGAACCTATGGGTGGTCCCAGTGTGTCTGCTCTAGACGCCTGACCTGCACTTATTGCTCAGCCATGGTCCTCACTCATGGAGAAAGGGGTCCCTGCATCTACGTCCATGCCTGGAGGTACTAGAGCTCCAGAGTTCCAGACTCATTTTAAGGTGGGGTCAGTTGTCCTGAAACCCAGGGCAACCAAAGGTGGATTAACAGCCAACTTTGGCACAGTCATCAGGGTAAAAGGCACCATGTGGTCGTATCTTCCTGGTCAGCTCTCAGATCTTGAGAGTTGTGTGGCCTTGTGCAGACAATGTTGGTCATATGTGTTGATCCTAGTGTCATTGCTTAAACAAGAACAAGAGCAGATCCTATCAGGGAAAAATTTCATTGTACTGGGTGACATTACCATAAACTTACATTGATTAGACCCTGTATCACACAGTCAATGGAAGGTGTCAAATAGATCTCACAGTGGAACTTGGTAGTTAGTCTAACGACCATTCCTTTTGTTGTAATCTCCTGAACATTGTTGTAATCCTGGGTTAGACAAAGTCAGCGTTCAGCCTATGTTTCCTCTCTACAACGAACTGTCCCACTAAATGTATGACTTCTGTGAGTGAACAGCCACTGACTCAGTGGACATGGAAACATTGTTTGGAAAATGAAGACTGGGAAAGAATATCACATGGTTAATAGTAGCTCTTTGGAAAGGTAGGATTGAATTCAGTCCTCTAACAGAGTTTGCTTTTTATCAGGAACAAAGTCTGAGAGAAAACATTCTAAATTCAGTAGCTACAAATGTGGATCCTGGGGAGGTGATGATCTGAGAAAAAATCCAGAAGACAGGGACCATTTAACAGATGCTCTAAACAGGCAGGAGGTTCATGGGTCTCTGTCACTGAAAGCTGGCATGCATTTTAGTGTTACTTTTTTCCCCATCATTTACGTTATCCCTAGTCAAAACGCAGAAACTATTTCATTTCTTTCCTTCTCCTCTCCTTTGCTCTCCTTCATCCAGCAAAAAGGATGATTCAACAGCAGCTCGGTCCATAGCTACTAACCTCCCTCATGCATACACTCGACCCTATGTCCCCATGAAATAAAAGGAAAAAAAAAAGAAGAAAGAAATACTGAGTGATTGATAAGCATCCTCACCCATGTCCTGACTGCAACTCTGTGTCCCTCTAGCTCCCCAAGAAGACCTGGTGGAGAAACTGTGCTTTCTATAATCAACTTTCCCGCTATACATATTGCCCTTGTGAATGTGGACAGGAACTGACTCAGTGGATATGCACACTATAAAAAACAAATATTGATAGAAAAATATGATATCATTCATAGTGGCTCTTATTAAATGGCAGGAATTCAGTATTGCCAAATACTGCATATTTGATTTCATTTAAGAAAATTGGTTAGTGAATTAAGAGAATAGCACACTTTGCCCAATATTGAATTCAGTTCCCTAACAGAGATCACTTTTAATCAAGTACAAAGTCTCATACAAAACATGATGATTAGAATATCAGCAACTATAGATCCTGGAGAAGAGTGATCTGGGAAAAATCAAGGGACAGTGGTAATTTAGCAGGACCTCACAATAAGCAGGAGGAGTCACGGGTCTCTTTCATCGAACAATACACACATTTTAGAGCTTTCCTTTTTTTAAATTGAATATTTCATGTTGATTAGGTTCCTCTAGCTAGAAAGCCAAAGTACTATTTTCATTTCCTTCTTCCTCTCCTTTACTTTCCTTCCTCCTCCAAAGAGGATGGATGAACACAAGTTCACCTCATGCTTAATAACCTCCCACATCTGGACACACCACCCCGTGTCCACACAAAGAGAAAACCCCCTGCATGATTCCTGAACAGCCTCACCAGTGTTCTAACAGCTACTCTGTGTCCCTCTAGACTTCACTGAGGACCTGCCAGTCAACCCACCATGTGACAACACAGAAGAGACTCAGTGTTTCTCCAAGGCAAGCTGTTTTTTTTTTTTTTTTTTGGTATGAGATAGAAATATTTTTTCATTTCTCTTTCAGTAGAATTAAGTTGTGACTCTGATGGTTTTTGTTTCATATAGAGACAGTTCCCTTTGTTGGGATAATGTAGACGAGAGTCTTATTACCAACTCATGATTCCTCAGTCCACAAGATACTAAAATTGTTAGCATCCATTACACTGTGTAGAGTACAGATTTCTCTCTCCTGCAGCAACATTTCTTCTAGGAAAAGAATTGTGCAATTTCCAGCCTAAATGGACTTGGAGTTCCATCCTCCAGGCACAGGTCATGCCTTTCATCCTGAGTATGTATGGGCTGATCTTGCTGGGTTCCCTGGACTCCACACTGCTCCTCATCAGGTTTTCTACTGTCACCAAATGAACCAAAGACTGTGCATCTATGTGATCTTACCCTCATAGCGTCTTCTCTTCTGTACTTGCAGGTGGCCCTTTCAGGATGTGAAAGTGGTATGTATTCTAGAATCGTTCCCTTTGTGAGAAAAAACTTTGTAGATGAGAAAGTTGGGGCTTTCTCGCTGGTTTTAGTGTAGAGGCCAAACTGATTCCAAATTCCTGCTGGGAATGAGTATAGGGGCCCTGGTGATAGAAAGTAATTTACAAGAGATCAATGTGGATGATTACTGTAATTCCAGGAAGAAGCTGTATTATGGTTAATAGTATAGGTTTCTGTCCATGGGACTGGATGTGTTTTTATGTATAATGAATAGTGTGATTCTTTGTGTGTTTGAATTTGTGGGTTGTGTTTTCCAAAATATCTGTCACCCTAAACGTCACTGTTAGTGGTGTCAGCCCCAAAATATTTCCCATCACAATGTACCATGAATGTTTATGTGTATAAAAATAAAACAAAGTATATACATTCACTGTATCCATTGATTTTATACCAAGTGAACATCCTTTTCCCAGGAAGACAAATCCCATCACTACTGAGGAAGATGTTTACAGGATTCTTCTTAATTTTTATTAAAATTTTTATTGGCTGTTCTTGGCCTTCGTTGCTGCCGAGGCTTCTTTCTACTTATGGAGAGCAAGGGCAACTCTCTAGTTGTGGTGCGTAGGCCTCTCACTTTAGTGGCTTGTTTGTTGCAGAGCATGGCTTCCAGGGCTCTTGGGCTTCCATAGTTTGGCACGTGGCCTCAGTAGTTGTGGTACATGGTTTAGTTGCTCCACAGCATGTGGAATCTTTCCAGACCAGGGGTTGAACTCCTGTCTCCTGCATTGTCAGGGAGATTCTTAACCACTGAGCCACCATAGAAGTCCTATAAGATTCTTAATGAGCAAAACTGTTTCAGAATCCCCTTTACTGGGTCAACCACACCTTCATTTAATAGTAAATCTCATCACTTAGTAGGTCTTGTAGGATTTTGATTGCTCATGATTCACCAGTCTGCCACTTCCCTCATTCAAACTCTTTCTGTTGGAGCCTCAGAATGAATCTCTCCCCCTCATCCAAGGCCCCCAGTACTGGGGAGGCACCTTCCTTCTGCAGGCAGCCCCTGGTACCCAAAAGCAACACCCAGTTTCAGAGGAATCTGAGAAAGGAAGAGGCTCCAGGCATAAATGGAGGAAGTTCATTCCAGCTTTGCCTCTTACCCTTTGAAGTGTCCAGTCTGTCCTGTTAACTCAATGCACCATGTTGTTTAGCACGTCTCTAGAATTTTCCATACTGCCACTAAAATCCTGTAACCCTTGAGAGACACTCCCTGTGTCAACCTCTTCCCAGGTCTTGGATCCACCCTTTTATTCTCTGCTTCCCTGAACTTTGCTTTCCATATGGCAGGTAAATGGAATTGTTCAGTATTTGTCCTCCTGCGACTAGCTTATTTCATCCTTACCAGTAGCTTCCCACTTTGCTTCAAATGACAGGATTGCCTTCATTTTTAAAGACTCAATCACATTCCAGTGTATGTATGCACCACATTTTCTTTCTTGATTTATCTGCCCTTGGACACTGAGCAGTTTTTCTATCTTGATTGTTGTGTACGATGCAACAATGGGTATGAGATTATAGGTATCTCCTGAAACATTCTAGTTTTATCTCCTTTGGAAATAAACTCAAATAAATGATTGCTGGATCATATGATAATCTTAATAGTTTTTTGAGGGACTTCCAAACTGTTCTATAATGGCTATGCCGTTTATCATTCCTACCAACAGGCACGGAAGTTCCACTTCTCTACATATTTGCCAACATCTGTTATTTTCTTCATATAATACACCTCCTGAAAGGTGATATCTCCTTTTGACTTGGTTTCCATTTCCACTAAGTACCCCACTTGCTACTTAGTGATGCTAAGCATATTTCCTATGTATATTGATCACTTCTATGTCTTCTATGAAGAAATGTCTATGGAAGCTTTTGAACATGTTTTAAAGTCAGTTATTTGCCTGATATTATTGTGAAGTTGTGTTTTAGCAGTTGCTTTTATATTCGGGATATTGGCCCTTTATTCAGATACAAAGTTTGCAGATACTTCTTTGATTCTATAGGTTGCCTGTCTATTGATTTTTGAGGAGACGATCCTTTCACTTGATAATTTTAGAACCTTAGCAAATATCATTTGGCCACAGGGGTCAGTGTATTCAAGATTCCCTCCTTACGATTCATTGGTCTCTCTGCCTATTTAGCTGCAGGTAGAACACAGTTTTGACTGCTGTGGCATTCTTGCCTGTTCTGAATTTAGGAAGCCTGAAGGCCCCATTGTTGTTCTTTGCTCTCAAGACTGCTTTTGTTCTTTGGGTTTCTTCTGAGTTCCGTAGTTTGGGAGATTTTTTTTTTTCCATTTTATTAAAATGACATGGGATTTTGTAAGTGGTTTCAATATATATGTACATCACTTTTAGGAGTATAGGAAGGTCAACAACACTAAAATATTCCAGTCTATGAATATGGTACGGTATTCTGATTACTTGTCTCTTCTTCTTTTAACAGTGTTCTATGGTTTCCAGTGCACAAAACTTTCACTTCCTAATAAGCCCTTTCCACTGCCTTGCTTGGGTCCTCTAGAATCAGGGATGGGAAAGATGGGCTCATGAAGACAGTGAATATTCCTCCCTTCCCTCCATACCTACTTTCTGGTTACTTGTAGTACACGAGTGCTGGGCCATGCCCTTTACCTCTGCCCACAAATGAGCTCCCTCCTGAGAATTTTCTTTGAATCTGAGTGTTCACCTTACTAGGGCTTCACTGGTAGCTCAATTGTTGAAGAATCTGCCTGCAACGCAGGAGATCCTGTTTCGATTCCTGAGTCAGGGCGATCTGCTAGAGAAGGGATAGTCTACCCCCTCCAGTATTCTCGAGCTTCACTTGTGGCTCAGCTGGTAAAGAATCCGCCTGAAATGTAGGAGACCCGAGTTCAATTCCTGCGCTGGGAAGATGCCCTGGAGATGGGAACGGCTACCCACTCCAGCACTATTGGGATGTTCACAAGCACTCTCCCAGTGCCTGGACTGGGTTCAAGAGCCCCAGATTTACCTGCATATGAATGATCTTATCAGGCCATCATATCATCTGGAATAAATGAAAAATAGAACAGGCAATTAGTTGCCTTTTCCTTGTCTGTGGAGCCCTTAGAGCTGAACTTTCCAGTGTAGTAGCCATTAGCTAGAGCTGCCTATCTATAATTAACATATTTCAACAATACTTAACTTGTTATATTGAAACAATCACAAAAAGCACACATAGCTTGGTCACACTAGCCATATTTCAAAAGTGTCCATAAGCATTGGCATTTCAGCTTCGTAAGCTTGAATATAAGAGCTCTATTGGGCCTGTAGAAGTAGAAGGTTAAAAGGTAATTTTCTCAGCCTCTTTCTCATGTGAATATGTTCAAATGTGATCACCGTCCTGTTGAAGGGCTCTGACTCCACAAAGCACAGGGAAGGTCTAAGCCTGGAAGGAAGACCGGGGAGATGCTGTGTGAGCCAAGTGGGGGAGGAGAAATGGGTAGCTCAACTTGTGTAATAACTGTATTATTGCTCATGGTTATCTTTCTACAGAGTGTTTTGTGGAAAACGTTAGCAGCAGTGATGCGGAAGAGAATGCAGGTAGGGAACAACTCTCAGGTGGGATTTAGAGGGAGAGGGTTCCTGGACCATTTGAGTTAGACCTGCTTCTTCAGAGATGAATATAAACCGAGGAAGAAGAAGGAAATATGTGTAGAGTTGTAGTTTGTTCTTTTCGTATTTTAACAATATAATAGAGCTATGTGTCCATGTAGTTTATTCTGTTGTGCTTATAGTCATTTCTTCTTGCTTTTCCATTTAGAAATATCCTTTCTCACAAGACTCCTTGTTCCTTGCCCTTTCACCTGCCAAATATGAAAGCTTGGCTTCTGGTTATTACCTGCAGTGTAGTATACACGAAGGACTTTGGCTTCATGTTTAAATTCTCCTATGATGGCCATATCCTAGTGGCACAAAAGTCTCATAGTCACTTGACACTGGAGACCAAGTTCTGGCAGTGAGTGTCAGGTTGTGGGTGAGATAAGAACTCTCTCCCTGTGCATTTTCAGGACGTGTGGCCTGCCCTCATGTTTGTCCTCACTGTTTATTCCTCATGTAAAGGGTGCTCTCAGGGTTGAATGAGTCAGAACACACGTGCTCCTGAGTCCCTGCCTGGGCTGAGTCTGCTGGAGTTCCTCTCAGAACCACACCTCCCCAAGGATGCTGTGCTGAAGGTGCTACCACGTGAGAGCAGCCCATGTGTTCCTAGAGACCAGCATGGCTGCAGATTCTAGAGACTGTGAAGGGGCTGTTGGCTTTCTTTACACATGTTCTAGGAGCCCTACTGACCTGGTCTTCTGGGACTGACCAAACCTAGGTCAGAGACTCAGAGCGGCAGGACTCAGTGTGATTGCTCATCTTAGAACCCAATACTCCCTCCAGACAGAAGCTCTCGGTGGTTTTGATCACAATCTTTGCACACTCCTCAACTCGTTTATTTACCTTTCATTTTTTTTAATTGTTTTACATTTGAGTTGTGGTATTTTCTTATATACTTTGAGTATGATCTCCCTTTCTGATATATTGTTTGTAATTTTTCTGTAGGTTATCTTTTCATCCTACTGACTGTTGAAGAGACTATGCTTTCACTCTTTTCTTGTCTTAGAAACTTGGTGAATTTCATTTGACCCTATAAACATGAGTTTACTTGGGGCTCTTTGTTCTGGTCTTTAGGGCTATGCATGTGTTCCTATGTCACTATCATACAGCTTTGATCCCTATATCTTTGTACTGTATTTTGAAATCAGGAGGTGAGAAAATTTGAAATTAGTTCTCCAGATTATTGTGTCTGTTTGGAGTCCTTAGGGGTTCCATATATATTTTTGGATTTCTTTTTTCCATTTCTGGCTAAATGAAATTGAAAGTGTTTGCCTCTATCCTGTCTTAGGGTCTGGGAAACTTAAGGTGTTGCTGAGAGCATTAAGTATCTCCCAGGCCACTGAGGTCACGTCAGGCAACAGGATAGTCTCTGTTATGTGAACTTTTTGTCCTTCCCTCCCTTAGGACTCAGAAGATTCTCATGTCCATGTCAGGCCCTTCCTGAGAGTGATGGATTGTTTAATTAAATAATGGACTCATTAGAGACTGTGGCCATACACACATGGTCCTTCTTCTAATGTTTCCATGTTGGAGAACTCTAGGGTTGGTGGAGGCTCAAGGAGGAAGGAAAAGAACAGTGACTAGAGGAGAGAAATGATGAAGGAAGTAGAGGGGAAACAGCGGGAGAAAGAGGCAAGCAAGGTCATGGGCAGAGATGCATGGAGACAGTGACCACCTGGAGGAGGAACACGTGGAAATGATGTCATTACTCGTCACTCGTAGACAAGCTGAGGGTGGCAACAGGATGTTGGATGTCAAAGATCCACTTTTTCATTGCAGAAGTGAAACACTGAGGCCCTGGGAGGTCCCTGGAGACAAGGGCACCAGGGGTCCCAAGACCAGGTTGTGAGGAGCACAGGGTCCCCTGGTCACATCCTGACTCTAAATCTCCCCTTTGCTTTCCCACAGCCACTCCAGATGAGTGCTGCCCTCAGACACCAAGAAACTGCATGGTGCATATTGAGGATTTGGAGGAGAGCAAGACTGTAGAGGTCATTTATTTCTTCTTTCATATCTTTTAGAAATGTTCTCTCTTATCCTGATCAATAGACTCTTCTTTGCAACCCTTCCGTTTCTCCTCTTTCCCTCTTTTTCTGATTAGCCTTCTGCAGGACCTGGTGTCTTATAAGCACTTGGGGACCTAGGAGCTTACATAAAATCTATGAATCTATCTTCAGCCCTATTCCCCCATTTTCTGAGCATTTCCCTACTCCTGTCCTCATGTCTGCACCCTTGAACCTGGCTTTGTCACCATGAGTGGCCTGAGCAGGAGCTGAGGCTGGAGTCAGCAGGTCTGGACCCACACAGCTGAAGGGCCCCCATGAAGTCTGCACTGCCTTGAGCTACCCCATATGGTTGCTTTCCTACCCTGGGAGGGATTAGACCTGCTTGACTGATCTCTTCCTTCCAGATACCAAAAAGATCTCTGGTCATCTTTTTGAAGACTGCTTCAGGAGAAGTCAGCAGCGATGATGAGGAAGACCTGGAAGAGCAAGAGTGAACGTGGGACCTGGGGTGAAAGGTGAGGCAGACGAGGGCCTGTGTCTCTGTCATGACCCCATTCACTTGTTGGTGCTTCAGAATCACCAGCAGAAACCATGGGGTCTGCTTCTGAGGGTTATCACAAACGTAGAGACAAGAGGGTGGTAACACTCTGTGCAGAGGAGTGGAGGATGCCCTGAGCATGTCTCCCCAGGGCACAGGTGCCATCCAGAGATGCCCCCGAGGTTGCAGGACTGGCTTCTCTGGCAGCTCTTACATTTGCAGAGAGGCTGAGGGGCACTGTGGGGCCACCGTGTGCAGGAGTCCAGGAGCTGCTGTTCCAGAGTGCTCTCTTTAAAGATCTCCCCGTGGGGGTTTCCTCATCTCCCTCTGCAGGATCCAGCTCTGCCCTCCCAACCCTGCTAAAGGCAGCAGGGGGAATCCCTAGTCCATCACCAGCTGCAGAGAGAGGTTGGGGCAGCCCTGCCCTCCCCAGTTCTGGGCTCTGGGAACAGAGTGAAGGAGACACAGGTGCCCAGAGGTCATGCAGGCAGGGCATTACCTGGCAGCTCTGCATCCCTCTGGGTGCTCCCTGGTCCTGAGGGTCCCAGCCAGCCTGGGGGTGCCCAAGTCTGGGGTTTCTCAGGATCTGGAACCCTGGGGTCCTAGGTCACCTCAGGGCAGCATCTCTCAACCTGAATTTGGAGGTTCTGTAGATTTTTCTGTGTATGTGTCCAACTGAAGACACATCAGAAAGCAATTTAGTCCTTTGTGCACTTGGGATGGTGGTGCTAGTGGTAAAGAACCCTCCTGCCAATGCAGGAGACACAAGAAAAGGGTTTGATCCCTGGGTATGGAAGATCCACTGGAGAAGTAGATGGCAACCCACTCGAGTGTTCTTGTGTGAAGAATCCCAGTGACTGAGGAACCTGGTGAGCTATCATCCATAGGGTTGCGCAGACTCAGACATGACTCAGGCGACTGAGCCGCACACTTGGGATGAGTGGCAGGATTCAAGTTACTCATGTTCCTTTTATTTTCTTCCCAAGTCTGTCATTAATAACATATCTTGTTTTATTATAGTTTGAAAAGAAATGTTTTCTCTCAAATTTCAATGTTGCGATATGCTAAACAGTTAAAATGTACTTTTTATAATATAAAACCAGTTTAAAGGCAGAAACCTCAGGAGAGTTTGGTTGGGGCTTAGAAATAATTATTCAGGAAAACAGAGATTCCAGGTGATTGTCCATTTCCAATGCTCAGGTCTCAGGAGCAGTTGTACTGTGTAGGATGGGTGGGCAAGTTCTCCTACCCTCTGTGTCATCTGACCTCCTGCTCCTCCCAGGGCCTAGAGGGAAGGGGGGACCCAAACTTTCAATCCTGAATCCCAAGTCCCCTGTTCCTTTGCCTGAGTCTCACTGTCCAGGGGACCCATCAGTTGAGGTTTGCCAGCCAGATGCCCAGGTGTACTTGCTCCTGGGGGACATTTCTAGACACTCCTCACTAACAGACAACACCCTCAGCAAAGAGCAGCAAACAGACCCAGTGCCTTGCAGATCTGAGCTCCAAAGCCAAGTCTAGATGCTGGGAAGTCTTCTGGGTCCTGCACACCCTCCCCAGGGAGCCCTCCTCTGTCTGACTCTGCATCTTCCAGGGACTCCATCACCTGTTTTGGTGTTGCAGTCTCTGCTCTGAATCCCTGAAGACCTGGACCTGGACATCATCCTGGACCCCAGAGGTGGTGGAGCCCCCACAGCACCAGGAGCCTCATCTGGACCAGATCAGGGGAGGCCTCATTGCCTCTCTCCTGAGAGTCCTCATTTAGTACAGCTTCATTTGTTTTGCTCTGTCGATTTAGTATTAGTTTTATCTACAGTTTTATCTTTTTGTTCTGTATATATCTATATGTTCCATATTTATAAGTAAGTTTTTTCATTAAATGTTTTTATCTATTTACTTTCAAAATAACTTTTTGTAAAAACACATATGTATAAAGTAACCCCGTCAACAGAGGTAGAACTTAAGAAATTGTCTTAAGCCAGTCACCTTAGTGTCTACCACTGGGATCATTTCCCCCTTCATACAACTCAGTCTTTGTAGTTTAAGAAACTGCAAATTTATTTCTAACATCTATCCTTCTGTCATTGTCTTTTAGAATTCTGTTTTCTCATATCTGCTCATTCCAGTAGTCATAGGAGATCAATATTACCCTTTCAAGACTTGCATGTCAGGATTTTTCAGAACTCAGTCTGCTTTCAGGGTAAAAAGTTCATGATCCATCATTGATCTCCATTTGTAGCTTAAGCATGTTTCTCTCTTTTCTTCTGACACAGAGGATTTCTCTCCAAAAAGGCTCTTTACATTTTAGTTGTCATTCCCTTATATTTCTCCTGCTCTTTTATTCCAGCTGCCCAAAGGACTATTCTCATTAACTGTATTCTCATGGTGTTCATTTGTCTCCCAAACTCATTTATTTTATAAGGTAAGTTTGTAAGTCTTAATCTCTCTCACCCAGCTCTCTCATCACCACATCCCTCTCCTCCCTGTAAATCACTTCTTTGTTCTCTGTTTCAATGACTACATTACTGTTCAGTTATTTTGGTTCACTGGTTTTGATTTTCAGTTTCCACATTCAAGTGACATCATACTGTATTTGTCACTCTGTCTGACTTATTTTCCTTAGCATAAAACCCTCTAGGTCCATCCATTTTCTCACAAATGACAAGATTTTATTCTTCTTTTTGGCTGAGTAATAATCCATGCATACCACAGCTTATTCATTCATCTCTTGATACACACTTTGAAAAAATACCCATAAATGGAATTGTTCAATCATATGGTATTTCTGTTTTTTCATTTTTGGGAAAACTCCATACTTAGAGGATATAACCTAAGATATTACCCAACAATTCACCCTAATATCTAAAGTGCATATTTTCTAAATAACTGAATTATTTAGACTGACAATTCAGTTCAGTTCACTTCAGTTCAGTCACTCAGTCGTGTCCAGTTCTTTGGGACCCCATGGACTGCAGCACACCAGGCCTCCCTGTCCATCACCACTCCAGGAGTTTACTCAAACTCATGTCCGTTGAGTGGGTGATGCCGTCCAACCAACTCATTCTCTGTCATCCCCTTGTCCTCCTGCCTTCAGTCCTGCCCAGCATCAGGGTCTTTTCAGTGAGTCAGTTCTTCCCATCAGGTGGCCAAAGTATTGGAGTTTCAGCTTCAGCATCAGTCCTTCCAATGAATATTCAGGGCTGATTTCCTTTAGGATGGACTGGTTTGATCTCCATTCAGTCCAAGGGACCCTCAAGAGTCTTCTCCAACACCACAGTTCAAAAGCATC
Organism: Bos indicus; assembly: GCF_029378745.1. Classification (NCBI taxonomy): domain Eukaryota; kingdom Metazoa; phylum Chordata; class Mammalia; order Artiodactyla; family Bovidae; genus Bos; species Bos indicus. The sequence continues at coordinate 226,136 of NW_027223722.1, forward strand.
ACTCCTCGGTGCTCAACATTCTTTAAGGTCCGAATCTCGCATCCATTCATATTCATAACTACTGGAAAAACCATAGCTTTGACCACAAAGACTTTTGTTGGCAAAGTAATGTCTCTGCTTTTTAATATGCTGTCTAGTTTGGTCATAACTTTTCTTCCAAGGAGTAAGTGTCTTAAATTCATGGCTACAGTCACCATCTGCAGTGATTTTGGAGCCCCCCCAAAAATAAAGTCTGCCACTGTTTCCATTGTTTTCCCATCTGTTTGGCATGAAGTGATTGGACCAGATGCCATGATCTTTGTTTTCTGAATGTTGAGCTTTAAACCGTTTTTTTCACTCTCCTCTTTCACTTTCATCAAGAGGCTCTTTAGTTATTCTTTGCTTTCTGCCATGAGGGTGGTGTCATCTGCATATCTGAGGTTATTGATATTTCTCCCAGCAATCTTGATTCCAGCTTGTGCTTCAGCCAGCCCAGTGCTTCTCATGATGTACTTTGCATATAAGTTAAATAAGCAGGGTGACAATATATAGCTTTTGATGTACTCGTTTCCTGATTTGGAACCAGTCTGTTGTTCCTTGTCCAGTTCTAACTGTTGCTTCCTGACCTGCATACAGATTTCTCAAGAGGCAGGTCTGGTGTTCTTGTATTCCCGTCTCCTTAAGAATTTTGCAGACTTTGTTACTGTCCACCAGAATCGAAGGCTTTGACATAGTCAATAAAACAGAAGTAGATATTTTTCTGGAACTCTCTTACTTTTTAAGTGATTAAACGGATGTTGGCAATTTGATCTCTGGTTCCTCTGCCTTTTCTAAATCAGTTTGAACATCTGGAAGTTCACAGTTCACGTACTGTTGAAGCCTGGCTAGGAGAATTTTGAGCATTACTTTACTAGTGTGTGAAATGAGTGCAATTTTGTGGTAGTCTGAGCATTCTTTGGCATTGCCTTTCTTTGGGATTGGAATTAAAGTTGACCTTTTCCAGTCCTGTGTCCACAGCTGAATTTTCCAAATTTGTTTGGCATATTGAGTGTAGCACTTTAACCTTGAAATGAAAGCTGCTCAGTTGTGTCCAACTCTTTGCATCCCCGTGGACTATGCACTCCATGGAATTCTTCAGGCCAGAATACTGGAGGAAGTAACCTTTCCCTTCTCCAAGAGATCATCCCAACCCAGGAATGGAACCCAGGTCTCCTGCCTTACAGGCAGATTCTTTACCAGCTGAGCCACAAGGGAAGCCCTTTTCTATATTAACACTATTGAAAATCTTGCTTTTATGTATATTCCTCACCAATCGATACTGTGTAAGATGATACATGGTAGACTGTGGAAGAATTCTTATCCCCTCTCTAACGCATGATGCTAATTTCAAGTATTCATTTAAGCTTTCCTTGATTACTTATTATAACATGCTCTATCATAGTAAAGAAAAACTAGCTAATGTTATCTTGGATGTAGCTTAGGTAATAGAAAGGGCAAAGGTTGAAATTTTCTGATTAATATTCAAAGAGTAAGAAAACCTATCTAGCAGATTAAATAGGCAATCATTCCTCATTGCAGTAAATCCATGATTATTAAATGACACTAATGACAGATGTTGTTTTACAACTTGAGCTCTGTGCAACTCTTCTCAAAATTTGCTTTGAGACATATTGGAATGTCTTCTACTTGTGGAGCATAAAATTGGCACAATCCGGTCTTTCCCTTGGTGTTGATAAGCCTTAAAAACGTGGTGGTTTAAAGACTTGGACTCCATCCAAGTTGGTCTTAATTTTAGTTTACTACCCAGCATAGAAATGTCAACCCACTTTCCATGCCCATTCTGGCCTGGAAAATCCCATGGACTGAGGAGCCTGGTAGGCTACAGTCCGTGGGGTTGCAAAGAGTCAGACATGACCGAGCGACTTCACTTTCACTTTCGCCCAGCATAGAGCATTCCTAGGACTTCTTTGACCCTTATCATTCTTTAACATGAAAATACATAACTGTGATATGGTAATAAGTATCTCAAATAACATGAAAATATGTAATTTTGGCACAGTAGTAAATATCTTAAATCGTACTGATGTACCATTTACTATATGGTCTCTCCTTTGGTCACTGGTATGCAAAACTGAGCTTGCAAGTCTGGACTCTTCTGATTTGACAAGATGACTCATTTTGCATAGTTCAGATTGATCAACTAATATTAGACTCAACTCGATGGGAAAGTTGTTCAGTTGTGTCTGACTCTTAGCAGCCCCGTGGACTGTAGTCTGCCAGGCTCCTCTGTCCATGGGGGCCAGAATACTGGAGTGGGTAGCTGTTCCAGGGAATCTTCCCAACCCAGGGATCAAACCCAGGTCTCCCGCATTGCAGGTGGGATCTTTACCATCTGAGCCACAAGGGAAACTACCCACTCCAGTATTCTTGATCTTCCCTGGTGACTCAGCTGCTAAAGACTAAGTTCTTGCAACTTGTCATATGTGATTATGAGCTGATTTGGGGGTGAGTTGACTATTAAGGTAGAAATTCCTGTTTGTGTACTAGGTTGTGTCTAAAGGCACATTTAAAAACATTTTGTTATATTTCATTGATATTTATTGTATTCTAGAAGTTTTTGAAAGTGTAAATGTACTTAAAGTAATCCAGGATGTAGAAAATACAGGCATTCTATCTACCTTTTTTTGCCTGTAGTTGGTGCCAAGAGACATAGCAATAATGTAGAAAAAGAGTCTTTCCTTTAACTCACATTAACTTCATGAAATAATGCCTACAAGCTGAGAGTTCTAGCTACCAGATACCCTAACCACCCTAAGACTGCTTCGGCCTCTGTTACTGTGATGTCTTGAAACATGGTCTCCAGAAAAGAAATGGATCCCTGCCAACTGTTTGCAATATTTAGCTACCAAAATAGCAAATAATATTAGAGACAAAATATGTGTGGATGTTGTCAGTATCTATGAATATGTTTGTGAAATTTTATATTTTAGGTTAGTGAAAAAACTTGAATGCTCCTATAAAATACATGGGCTTCCCTGGTGGCTCAGAGGCTAAAGTGTCTGCCTGCAGTGCGGGAGATCCAGGTTTGATCCCTGGGTTGGGAAGATCCCCTGGAGAAGCAAATGGCAACCCACTCCAGTATTCTTGCCTGGAGAATCCCATGGACGGAAGAACCTGGTAGGGTATAGGCCATGGGGTCGCAAAGAGTCAGACATGACTGAGCAAGTAGAGAGATAGATAAAATACATTGTTCAATTAATATTATTTTTCAGTTACATTAATACATATCAAATATACAAACATGTGCACATAACTAAAAATCTAACAATTTAATAATAAAAGTATAAAAATGAGCCACAATAATGAGGTACTAAAAAAACCTAGATAATACTATATAGAATGAATAATAAATCAAAATTGAAACCTAAAACTATGCTCAGAGATGAAGAGACCAAGTTTGTTAAACATTAAACAGAATAATTTTTTAAAGTTAACTAATGATTAAAAGAAATGTAGTTGATTTATAGATGGAAATTAATACACCAAAAACAAAGCAAATTGAACCCGTAAAATGTATTAAAGAGTTCAGGAACTGATGGCTTTAAAAAAAGATGAAATGGTTTCTGATAAATCTAAATAAAGATGAAAAGAGTAAAAAAAAAAAATAGTAACTAAAATGGAATAGCTAAAATGTATGTGTGCATGTGTGTGTGCATGCGTTTGTGTATATATGACTAGATTGTAGTGGCAATTCAATGAATTTGAAAATCTTGAAACAAAGTATACTCAAGCAGAGACAGAATTTCATAAAATTAATCCAATGAAGCACAAATAACTTAATGAATCAATATTCAGAATAAATAGTCATCAAATCAAAAATTAAAAAAAAAACAAAAACAAATAATGGCTTCTAAAAGTTAGTCAAGTTCAAATTAATTTTATAGGGCATATCCTATTTCTATGACAAATAACAATTCTCATTTTATAAAACAGCTACTGAGCATGGAAAAATACAGTCTTCACTAAGTTTAAGCAATCTTGATTCTAAGCTGAATCACTCCAAAATAATTGCTGGAGATACAGGTTCGATCCCTGTGTCCAGAAGAGCCACTGGAAGTCAGCACGGCAATCCACTCCAGCATTCTTGCCTGGAGAATCCGATGGACAGAAGAGCCTGGCAGGCTACAGCCTATAGGGTTGCAAAGAGTCAGACATTACTGAAGCGACTGAGCACTAAAGTGGTATTTATGAATGAATACATATATTGTCTTACAAAATATTAGTAAGCATGTTTCAGATGGCCATAAGAGAATTATGATCTACATTGATGGTTTCTTTAGAAAGGAATAAATTTTATGTTAATACTGTATGTGATTCCAGTAAGTTAAAGCTGTATATTCAGATTGAAAATTTCATGAAAAAGATTTTACACAAAATTTCATTTAATTAAATAAGTCAATCAACCTCTTAATAATTCTTAATTATATTAATAAAGAAGTTATGTATGAGATATATATTAACCTTGAAAAGAACATATTACCCATACTAGGACTAAGGACAGAATGCATGTGCTTATCTGCTAAGGCTTGTATAACAAATACCACAGACTGACTGACACAAGAGAATTGTGAAAAATGAAATTAAAAGTTGCTGAGTCGTGTCTGACTCTTTGTGACCCCATAGACATAAGTCCATGGAATTCTTTAGGCCAGAATACTGGAGTGGGTAGCCTTTCCCTTCTCCTGGGGATCTTCCCAACCCAGGGATCCAACCCAGGTCTCCCGCACTGCAGGCGGATTCTTTACCAGCTGAGCCACAAGACAGCTGTATTTTCTCATAATTCTGGGGGCTGGAAATCCAAGATCAAGGTGCTGGCAAAGTTGATTTCTGGTGTGACCTCTCTCCTTGGCTTGCCGACCCTTTTTACTGTATTGGCACATGGCCTTTTCTCTGTGTGTGCTCCTGGTGTCCATTCTGCTTCTTACAAGGACATCAATGTTGTTAGATTAGGGCCCCGCTTTTGACCTCACTTCACTTTTAATTACTCTCTTCAAAGCCCTTATATCCAAACACAATCATGATGGGAGACAGGGCTTGATGTTTTGTTGTCATCTTAAATTACATATTTATATATTATATACGCATTAACATAAATTTATATCTATGTTATGCCTTGGTCCTTTAAATCATACAGGGACAAGCAGAGAGATTTTAAACAAGAAATATTATAATAATTGAGTTTGCATTTAGTTATGTAGTTATCTCCACCAGTCTTCTTTATTTTGATGTATGGCTTCAAGTTGCTGTCTAGTGTCCTTGTGTTTACATCAGGAAGACTCCTTTTTTTGCATTCTTCTAGGGCAGGTCTTGGAGAAGGAAATGGCAACCCACTCCAGTGTTCTTGCCTGGAGAATTCCAGAAATGGAGAAGCCTGGTAGGCTGCAGTCCACGGGGTCGCACAGAGTTGGACACGACTGAAGCGACTTAGCAGCAGCAGCAGCAGCAGGGCAGGTCTACAAACAACAAATTCCTTGAACTTTTGTTTACCTTGATTTTTTTTAATTGAAGTCTAGTTGACTTACAGTTCTGTGTTAGAAACAGGTTTACAGCAAAGTGCTTCAGTTGTGTGTTTACATATATGTGTCTATATATATGTATATGTATATTCTTTTTCAGATTATTTTTCATTGTGGGTTATTGGAAAATATTGAATATAGTTCCATATGCTATAAACTGCTTAAATTTCTTATTGAGTTCGAAATTTTGCTAGTCAGATATGGAATTCAGTGGATTATTTTGTTGCTATTATCCAGCAGTTTAGGAATGCCACCCCACAACTTTCTGGCCTCCATCATTTTTGCTAAGAAATTGACACCTAATGTTGTCAACCACTTGTTTGTGGTAAGTAGCCTCTCTCCTTTTGATTTCAGGGTGTTCTCTTTGTCTTTTGACAGTTTGATTATAATGTGTCTCAATGTGGATACTGTTGTATTCATTCTTCTTGGAGTTCATTAAATATCCTATTTGTGTAAAATCATATCTTCCATCAAATTTGGAAGCTTTCAGCCATTGTATCATCACATACTGTGTCACTTTTTCCTCTTCCACTGGGACTCCTAGTCTGCATTATCAGTAAGTTTGATGATGTCTTACAAGCCTTTTATGCTGTTTTTTTTTTTTCTTTTTTGTTTTTTTTTTGTCTCTATTAGTTTTTCTTTCTGCTGCTCAGACTGGATAACTGCAATTGATCTCTCTTATATATATACACTTTTGCTTTCCCTAAATCTCTTGTTGAAATTCTCTAGTGATTTTTTTTTAATATAAAAAATAGTTCAAAGCTCTCCAACTATTTTTAACTTGCCTTCTTGATTTGATATTTATTGATTGCTATCAGCTTTGACTTTTTTCAAGACTTAAGCAAAATCAATGCTGATATTTTTTGTTTACTTTTACTATGTTTGTAGAGAGACAAACTATACAATCATTTTGTACCTTTTATACTTTTCAACTCCAGAATTCTTGTTTGGTTCTTTTTTTATAGTTTCTCTCTTTATTGATATCTATCATTCTTGAGGCATTATTTGCACAATGTCCTTTAGTTTTGTCCATAGTTCCCTTTAACTCTTTGACTATAAGACAATAGAGTCTTTTTCAGTAAGTCCAATGTCTGTACTTCCACAGAGACAATTTTGGTTAATTTTCTTATGAGTGGAGCATACATTTTTTTTTACGTTTCATTATTTTTTGTTGAAACCTGAACATTTAAAATTTTAGACTTGTTAATTCTGGAAATTAGATTCCTCTGCCACCTTGAAATTTTTTGTTGTTGCTTTCTCTGCTTTTAATTGATTGGTTTTTTAATGAGTTTTCTAATCTATGTTTGTAAAGAATGTATTCATTGATATGTGTGGTCTGCAGTCTTTCTTCTTTTGGTTAGGTGATGTTGCGTGATGTCTTTGGATGCTTATCAATGAAAAAAGAACCCAAAATTCTCTTAGTCTTTGCACACCAGCTCTTTGTTGCAACACTCCTTTATCCTTAGCTGGCCAGTTACCGACCTTGCTGTCTTTCCTTCCTCTTTGTGCAGAGCCTAAAGATCAGTCTGAGGTAACAGTTTAGAGTCGTCTCAGGTTCTTTGGTTTGTTTGTTTTTAACAAAAATTTTTCTCTGGGCATGCACATAAATTTCTATATTCCCTAATACTCATGTGAGATTTTCAATGCCATAATTCTTCAAAGACACTTTCTTCACAAATTTTCCTCTCAGGCTTCTAGCAGTTTGTTATTGTTCCTCAAGTTGTAATCATTTGCTCTATGCAGCAGTGGGTTCTTCATTTGCCTTCCACATTTTCTGAGAAATGCCCTCTGTGTAGCCACTTTTCTGCCCTGAGGAAATTCTGGATCAGGTGAAGCAGAGGCGAGTGCTTTTGTCAGTCCTATAGGTAGGCATTAGACTAAAACAAATACAAATAACTATTTGAGAATAAGTTCAACTTTGCTTCCTCTGGAGCCAGGGACCAGAATGACATATTGGAATACTGGTTCTCATTTCAAGACCATTTTGGAGCCAGGAGAGAGGTAGGACAAAGGCAAGTAAAAACACTTCAAAGCTCCCCAACTATTTTTAAGTTGCCTTCTTGAATAGGCTTTTACTTGGTTGCTATAAGCCTTTAGTGGCTCAGTGGTAATGAATTTGCCTACAATTACAGGAGAGGCAGGTTTGACCCCCTGGGTTGGGAAGATCCCCTGGTGAAGGAAATGACAACGCACTTCAGTATTCTTGCCCAGGAAATCCCATGGACAGAGAAGCCTGGTGGGCTATGGTCCATGAGGCTGCAAAAGGGTCAGACACGACTTAATGACTAAACATCAAAACTAAGCATTTGACCCTTTTTTTTTTTTTTAATTAAGAGTTAAACACACACACACACTAAATTTGACACTTTCATTCACTTTTACTGCATTTATATAAGGACAACCTCTTGGAACTACCAATACACTGTATTCAATGACATCAAACACAAGCCATTTGCATACATTTTGCAGTAAAAATATATCTAATACTATTAGAATGAATAATAAATTTGGTAATATTTATGAGGTGTGTGTGTGTGTGTTTCTGCTTATGTGTGTTTTGTTGTTTTTGTTCAGTCACTCAGTCGTGTCCAACTCTGTGTAACCCTATGGACTGCAGACTGCAGCACGCCAGTCTTTCCTGTCCTTCACCATCTCATGAAGCTTGCTCAAGCTCATGTCCATTAAGTTAGTGATTCCATCCAACCATCTTGTCCTTTGTCGTACTCTTCTCCTGCCTTCAATCTTTCCCATCATAAGGGTCATTTTTAATGAGTCAGCTCTTTCCATCAGTTGGCCAAAGTATTGAGCTTCAGCTTCAGCATCAGTCCTTCTGTTGCAGGAAGGACTTCTGTTTCCAGGGCCCAAATGGGGCTCTTGGCTAACACTCAGAAATGAATTGTCTAAGGAGACACATGTGTTGACAAAGCAAGAGATTTTATTGGGAAGGGGTGCCCAGGTGGAGAGAGGTAGGGTAAGGGAACCCAGGAGAACTGCTCTGCCACGTGGCTCCCAGTCTTGAGATTTACAGTGATGGGATTAATTTCCGGGTTGTCACTGACCAATCATTCTGACTCAGAGTCCTTCCTTGTTGTGCATGCATTGCTCAGCCAAGATAGATGCTAGTGAGAAGGATTCAGGGAGGTGGTCAGACATGTGGTGTCTCCTTTTGACCTTCCCCGAACTCTTCCAGTTGGTGGTCATTTATTAGTTCCATGTTCCTTACCAGGACCTCCTGTCATAAAACAATTCAGGCAAATGGTTACTCTGGTATCTGGGAAGGGTAGGTCATTTCAGTCAGTGAGCTTCCCCAAACAACTGTCCCTGAGAGACTTCTTGGGAACTGGGACAGAGGTATCTTTCTTCTGTAACTTCTTCCTGCTGGTCATGCATGTAGTTCTGCCTAGCAGAGTAAAAGTCTCTCTCTACCTGATCTAAGTTGAGGTATTCTGTATCTGAAACTGGATTCCATCCTTGTAGTAACAGCAATTTAGTCTAAAACTCTCGGACCCTGTCAGAGAAGAAACAAGGGCCAAACAGTATACCTTACAAGATGGTTATCACTGGTCCCCAGAAAAGGAAGGCAAAATCTGGGGTAAGGCAACAGGGTGGTGTTCCAGGAATCTTGTGCTCATCCTAAAGTTAACATCTTCCACCTGGGTGGGGATCCCAATTCCATAGAAGAACTCAAAGATATTGTTATGGGTCTTCCTTGAGTAAGAACCAGATCTTGCCCTAAGGCTGTACCACACTTTGATTGTTTCTCCTCTGTTTTTATATCCCCTCCCTTCTCTTATCAGCAACTGTTTGGATCTGCCCTTTGAAACCTAAGGAATATTAGTTCAGTCAGTTCAGTCACTCAGTCATGTCCAACTCTTTGTGACCCTATGAATGCAGCATGCCAGCCCTCCCTGTCCATCACCAACTACCAGAGATCACTCAAACTCATGTCCATCTAGAGGGATGATGCCATCTCATCCTCTCTGTTGTCCTCTTCTCTTCATGCCTCCAATCTCTCCCAGCATCAGACTTTTTCCAATGAGTCAACTCTTCCCATTAGGTGGCCAAAGTACTGGAGTTTCAGCTTTAGCATCATTCCTTCCAAAGAACACCCAGGACTGATCTCCTTTGGAATGGACTGGTTGGGTATCCTTGCAGTGCAAGGGTCTCTCAGGAGTCTTCTATAACATCACAGTTCAAAGGCATCAATTCTTCAGAGCTCAGCTTTCTTCACAGTCCAAATCTCGCATCCATAGATGACCTCTGCAAAAACCATAGCCTTGACTAGACGGACCTTTGTTGGCAAAGTAATGTCTCTGCTTTTGAATATGCTATCTAGGTTGGTCGTAACTTTCCTTCCAAGGAGTGTCTTTTATTTTCATGGCTGCAATCACCATCTGCAGGTATTTTGGAGCCCAAATAAGTCTGACACTGTTCCCCCATCTATTTCCCATGAAATGGTGGGACTGGATGCCATGATCTTCGTTTTCTGAATGTGGCGCGTTAAGCCAACTTTTTCACTCTCCACTTTCACGTTCATCAAGAGGCGTTTTAGTTCCTCTTCACTTTCTGCCATAAGGGTGGTGTCATCTGCATATCTGAAGTTACTGATAATTCTCCCGGCAATCTTGATTCCAGCTTGTACTTCTTCCAGCCCTGCATTTCTCATGCTGTACTCTGCATATAAGTTAAATAAGCGGGGTGACAATATACAGCCTTGATGTACTCGGTTTCCTATTTGGAACCAGTCTGTTGTTCCATGTTCAGTTCTAACGGTTGCTTCCTGACCTGCATATAGGTTTCTCAAGAGGCAGGTCAGGTGGTCTGGTATTCTCATCTCTTTCTGAATTTTCCGCAGTGTATTGTGATCCACACAGTCAAAGCCTTTGGCATAGTCAGTACAGCAGAAATAGATGTTTTTCTGGAACTCTCTTGCTTTTTCCACGATCCAGCAGATGTTGGCAATTTGGTCTCTGGTTCCTCTGCCTTTTCTAAAACCAGCTTGAACATCAGAAAGTTCACGGTTCATGTATTGCTGAAGCCTGGCTTGGAGAATTTTGAGCATTACTTTACTAGTGTGTGAGATGAGTACAATTGTGCAGTAGTTTGAGCATTCTTTGGCATTGCCTTTCTTTGAGATTGGAATGAAAACTGACCTTTTCCAGTGCTGTGGCCACTGCTGAGTTTTCCAAATTTGATGGCATATTGAGTGTAGCACTTTCACAGCATCATCTTTCAAAATTTGAAAGAGCTCAACTGGAATTCCATCACCTCCACTAGCTCTGTTTGTAGTGATGCTTTCTAAGGCCCACTTGACTTTACATTCCAGGATGTCTGACTTTAGGTGAGTAATCACACCATCGTGATTATCTTGGTCGTGAAGATCTTTTTTGTACTGTTCTTCTGTGTATTCTTGCCACCTCTTCTTAATGCAGAGTTCCAAAGAATAGCAAGAAGAGATAAGAAAGGCTTCTTCAGCGATCGATGCAAAGAAATAGAGGAAAGCAACAGAATGGGAAAGACTAGAGATCGCTTCAAGAAAATCAGAGATATCAAGGGGACATTTCATGCAAAGATGGGCTCAATAAAGGACAGAAATGGTATGGACCTAACAGAAGCAGAAGATATTAAGAAGAGGTGGCAAGAATACACAGAAGAACTGTACAAAAAAGAGCTTCACCACCCAGATAATCACGATGGTGTAATCACTTACCTAGAGCCAGACATCCTGGAATGTTAAGTCAAGTGGGCCTTAGAAAGCATCACTACGAACAAAGCTAGTGGAGATGATGGAATTTCAGTTGAGCTCTTTCAAATCCTGGAGGATGATGCTGTGAAAGTGCTGCACTCAATATGCCAGCAAATTTGGAAAACTCACCAGTGGCCACAGGAGTAGAAAAATTCAGTTTTCATTCCAAGCTCAAAGAAAAGCAATGCCAAAGAATGCTCAAACTACTGCACAATTGTACTCATCTCACACACTAGTAAACTAATGCTCAAAATTCTCCAAGCCAGGTCTCAGCAATACAGGAACCGTGAACTTCCTCATGTTTTAGCTGTTTTAGAAAAGACAGAGGAACCACAGATCAAATTGCCAACATGCGCTGGATCATGGAAAAAGCAAGAGAGTTCCAGAAAAACATCTATTTCTGCTATACTGACTATGCCAAAGGCTTTGACTGTGTAGATCACAATACATTGTGGAAAATTCAGAAAGAGATGGGAATACCAGACCACCTGACCTGCCTCTTGAGAAACCTATATGCAGGTCAGGAAGCAACCGTTAGAACTGGACATGGAACAACAGATTGGTTCCAAATAGGAAACCGAGTACATCAAGGCTGTATATTGTCACCCTGCTTATTTAACTTCTATGCAGAATACATCATGAGAAACCCTGGGCTGGAAGAAGCACAAGCTGGAATCAAGATTGACGGGAGAAATATCAATAACCTCAGATATGCAGATGACACCACCCTTATGGCAGAAAGTGAAGAGGAACTAAAACGCCTCTTGATGAACATGAATGTGGAGAGTGAAAAAATTGGCTTAAAGCGCCACTTTCAGAAAACGAAGATCATGGCATCCAGTCCCATCACTTCATGGGAAATAGATGGGGAAACAGTGTCAGACTTCATTTTTTAGGGCTCCAAAATACCTGCAGATGGTGATTGCAGCCATGAAATTAAAAGATGCTTACTCCTTGGAAAGAAAATTACGACCAACCTAGATAGCATATTCAAAAGCAGAGACATTACTTTGCCAACAAAGGTCCATCTAGTCAATGTTATGGTCTTTCCAGTGGTCATGTATGGATGTGAAAATTGGACTGTGAAGAATGCTGAGCACCGAAGAACTGAGGCTTTTGAACTGTTGTGTTGGAGAAGACTCTTGAGAGTCCCTTGGACTGCAAGGAGATCCAACCAATCCATTCTAAAGGAAATCCGTCCTGGGTGTTCTTTGGAAGGACTGATGCTAAAGCTGAAACTGCAATACTTTGGCCACCTCATGCGAAGAGTTGACTTATTGGAAAAGATTCTGATGCTGGGAGGGCATCAGAGAATGCTGGGGGCAGGCAGAGAAGGGGAGGATAGAGGATGAGATCGCTAGATGGCATCACCGAGTCGATGGGCAGGATTTTGGGTCAACTCTGGGAGTTGATGGACAGGGAGGCCTGGTGTGCTGAAATTCATGGGGTCTCAGAGTCAGACATGACTGAGCGACTGAACTGACCTCAACTGAATTGTTTCTAAACAGTTTTGAACAGTGTAATTAACTTACAAAAGACGGAGCATATATTCAACACCACTTCTCCAGTACTTCACATTAATTTTTTTCACACTGAAGCAGGTTGGTTATTCGAATCAGTTGTTGTATTGCTCCCTTGTTTCCAATAAAATTCTACAGATCACAAGAATATAGATGATAAGAATGTCATTTTAAACCACTATTTGTATTAATACTAAAAGGCAGGGGATAAGGAAATTTTTAATAACTGTACTCCACCCATTACAAAACTTAAATTGATTTGACTTCAGGGTGAGGGCTAAAACATATGCAATGTGTTAAAAAGCACAAATCTACACTATTGTTCAACACACTGTTATCATTACTACTACACCATTTTCTCTTCAGACTTGCATGCACAAAGTTTTAAGAAAATGATTGCAATCAATCTTTTAATAACCTAAGTGCAGTTCTTTTAAAGTCTAATATCTATGGCTGAGGAAGTTTTAGTCATTCTTTGCCTCAGTTTTCCTATGCAAACAGATAACAGTTTTATCTATATCATAAATTCAGCCTCTCAACCCTCACCCCCGGTAATATCCTGACCTTCAAAACAGTAGTAAAGAAGAAAGAGAAGCCAGAATGTAATAATTTGCTAACCTCCTGGCTTGAACATTACAAACCCAGATGTTCTGATACTCTTATTTAATTGTAAGTCTGGGTAAGATTTATTGTGAGTACTGCTTTCTGTGAAAAGAAAAAGAGGAAAGAGGAGAAAAGGAGAACAGTAACTTAAAGCACAAAAATGAATTAGTAACAAATTAGCAGTTTTACTTCTATTTTCCAAGTGAATGCTTTAGCTGACAAACTACACATGTTTCTTCTCTTTGAAAAAAAAAAATTAAGTGACATATAATTTACAATATTGTGTTAGTTTCAGGTATACAATAAGGTGATTCAGACGTATATGTATATATATATCTGAATATATATATTCCTTTTCAGAGTCTTTTCCATTTTATGTTACACAGTAGGTCCTTTGTAATAAATGATATCATTCTGAGAGAGTCATTTCCTAGGCACGTTGATAGGGAGTCTAGGGGTCCCCAAGGAGAGAGGGGTCTGGAATTCTCAAGGAGGAATAAAGGACAAACTTTTTTTCTTTCTCCACATTCCTTAGGATTATATAACAATAATGTATCCTGCCTAAGAACAGTCTTTGGATTCAACCTTCTGTTATCTTAAAATTATGGGAGTAGACCTGGTCTTTACAAGGATGTATCTTGCCTGAGGACAGTGTTATCTTAAAATGTAAATTATGGGAGTAGGTCTGATGAGGTCTTTACACCCTCCAGACATTCTTTGGATTATATAACCTCATTGTTAACACAAGCAAGTGGGTACTCTTTCTGCCCCCTTCTGATGCCTATGTCAGAAGCTTTCTCTATCTCCTTTATACTTTAATAAAACTTTATTCCACAAAAGCTCTGAGCAATCAAGCCTCGTCTCTGGCCCCGGATTGAATTCTTCTCCTCCAGGGGCCAAGAATCCCGGTGTCTTCGCGTGATTCAACAACAACCTTTCAATTCTACATACACCATTCTGGAGCTTGCCTTTCATTATTGTTGTTCTGGCTATACCTCATAGCACTGTGGGATCTTAGTTCTCTGGACCAGAGATTGAACCATGTCCTCTGCATTGGAAGCACAGATTCTTAACCACTGGACCATCAGGAAGTCCGTGATTATCTATTTTATTTAGAGTAGTGTGTATCTGTCAATCCTGAACTCCTAATTTATCCCCCTGCCCCTGCTAAACCCTTTGGTAATCATCAGCCTGTTTTCAGTATCTGAGCCTATTTTTGTTCTGTAAGTAAGTTCATTTGTACCATTATTTTAGATTTTGCACACAAGTGACATCAAACATTTGACTTAATATGACATCATATGTCTGACTTAATATAATAATCTCTAGGTCCATGTTGCTGCAAATAGCATTATTTCATTTGTTATGGCTAACAAAATACTCATTTTTATAATTAGAGACTTTTTAAATGATAAAATATATTTTAGTAATGTATACTATTTTCAATAATAAAAGTATATTTTATTAAAGAACAGTGTAAACCAATATACATCATCTTTGTCATAGGTCTTATTTATTGTGCCTGAGCATAGTGCTTTCTGAATCTTAAAGAGTAATGAATTGAACCCTCCACCCCCATTATCTGGTATGGTCAGTAGACCAAGTAAAAGATGTGAAGTTATTTGAGAATAAAACATTATTTTTCACTTTCAAAAAGTGACTGCAATTTGTGTAAGGTACTAAGTGTTAAAGGGATCTGGCACATTAAAACAATCTAACAAAAACAAAACAATTCCAGTCCTAAATATTTTGTATGAATGCCTCTGGGCCCTTCAGAGGTGCTGCAGTAACCAACATAGTCCAAGAGTTATTTTTTCCTCTACTTTTGGGTCATCACTAATTAGCTTGAGCTATTTTTCAAGTAGTCTCTTAGGGCTTAAATATAGGAAAAAAGAGCTTGTTCTTTATATTTAGAATAAAATATATATGGAATTTAGAAAGATGGTAACAATAACCCTGTGTACGAGACAGCAAAAGAGACACTGATGTATACAACAGTCTTATGGACTCTGTTGGAGAGGGAGAGGGTGGGAAGATTTGGGAGAATGGCATTGAAACATGTATAACATCATGTATGAAACGAGTTGCCAGTGCAGGTTCGATGCATGATACTGGATGCTTGGGGCTGGTGCACAGGGATGACCCAGAGGAATGGTATGGGGAGGGAGGAGGGAGGAGGGAGGAGGGAGGAGGGTTCAGGATGGGGAACACATGTATACCTGTGGCGGATCCATTTCGACATTTGGCAAAACTAATACAATATTGTAAAGTTTAAAAATAAAATAAAATTTAAAAAAAAAGAATAAAATACACAATGACAATTCTAAAATCACAAACATTCTGATTGGCAGATTCAAATACTTCAATATGAATGACCTGTAGCATATATATGTAAATGCTATGCTATGCTAAGTCACTTCGGTCGTGTCCGACTCTGTGTGACCCCATAGACGGCAGCCGACCAGGCTCCTCCGTCCCTGAGATTCTCCAGGCAAGAACACCGGAGTGGGTTGCCATTTCCTTCTCCAATGCATGAAAGTGAAAAGAGAAATTGAAGTTGCTCAGTCGTGTCCGAATCGTAGCGACCCCATGGACTGCAGCCTACCAGGCTCCTCTGTCCATGGGATTTTCCAGGCAAGAGTACTGGAGTGGGGTGCCATTGCCTTCTCCATATATCTAAATAGATATATCTAAATATGTCTGAAAATGTATGTATGTTTAAACAAACATATATATACTAGCATAGAATTTGTTTCCACCTGTGTCCAATTCTTTGCAATCCCATGGGCTGCAACACAACAGGCCTCCCTGTCCCTCACCATCTCCCAGAGTTTGCCCATGTTCATGTTCATTGCATCCGTGATGCTGTCCAGGCATCTCATCCTCTGATGCCCTATTCTCCTTCTACCCACAATCTTCCGCAGCATCCAGGACTTTTCCAACAAGTCATGTTTGCATTAGATGACCAAATCACCGGAGCTTCAGCTTCAGCATCAGTTCTTCCAGTGAATACTCAGGGTTGATCTCCCATAAGATTGATTGGTTTGATCTTGCTGTTCAAGGGACTTTCTGGTGTCTTCCAGCACCACAATTCAAAGGCATCAATTTGTTGATGTTCTGGTTTCCGTAAGGTCCAGCTCTCACAACTGTACACGACCACTGGGAAGACCATAGCCTGGACTATACAGACTTTGTCAGCAGAGTAATGTCTGCTATTCAACACAGAATCTAGGTTTGTCATTGCTTTCCTGCCAAGAAGCAATCATCTTATGATGTCATGGCTGCAGTCACAATCTGCAGTGATTTTAGAGCACAGGAAGAGGAAATCTATCACTACTTCCACCTTTTCCCCTTCTATTTGCTGTGCAGTAATGGGCCCAGATGCGATGATCTTAGTTTCTTAAATACTTAGTCTTAAGCTGGCTCGTCTACTCCTCTCTGTCACCCTCATCAAGAGGCTCTTGAATTCTGTCAAGAGAATGCACTAGACATAGCAAATACCCTTTTTGAACAACACAAGAGATGACTTTACACATTGATATCACCAAATGATCAATACCAAACTGATTACATTCTTTGTAGCTGAAGATGGAGAAACTGTACAGTTAGCACAAACAAGGGCCAGAGCTGACTGTGGCTCAGATGATCAGCTGTTCATAGAAAAATTCAGGCTTAAACTAAAGAAAACTGGGGACAATACTAGGTCAGTCAGGCATGACTTAAATCAAATCCTGTATGAATTCACAACAGAGGTAATAAATAGATTCAAGGGATTAGATCTACTTAACTGTGTGCCTGAAGAACTATGGACAGAGGTTTGTAATACTGTACAGGAGGCAGAAAACAAAACTATCCCAAGGAAAAAGAAAAGCAAGAAGGCAAAGTGGTGATCTGAGGAGGCTTTACAAACATCAGAAGAATGGAGAAGTGAAAAGCAAGTGAAAGAGGGAAAGGTAAATCCAATTAAATGCAGAGTTTCAAAGAATAGCTAGCAGAGACAAGAAGGCCTTCTTCAATGAACAGGTTTTAATAATAAAAGAAACAACAAAAGGGGAAAGACTAGAGATCTCTTCAGGAAAATTGGAAACATCAAGGGACCATTATATCCAAAGATGGGCACAATGAAGGATAAAAACCTAGTAGACACTGAAGAGATAAAGATGGAAAAATTACATGGAAAAACTGTATTAAAAAGATCTTAATGAACCTGATTACTATGATGGTGTGGTTAGTGACCTAGGGCCAGACATTCTGGAGTTCAAGTGGGCCTTAAGAAGTACTGCTGTTAACAAAGCTAGTAGATGTAATGAACTTCCAGAAGAACAATTCAAACCCCTAAAGGATGATGCCAGCAAGGTTTTACATTCCTTATGTCAGCAGATCTGAAAGACCCAGCAGTGGCCACAGGACTGGAAAAGGTCAATCTTCATCACAATTGCCAAAAAGGATAGTACCAAAGAATGTGCTGGCCATCAGACAGTTGCTCTCATCTCCCATGCTAGTAAGGTCATGCTTAAAATCCTGCATGCAAGGCTTCAGCATTATGTGAACCAAGAACTTCCGGATGTCCAAGCTGGGTTTAGAAAAGGAAGAGGAACTAGAGATCAAACTGCCAGCATTCACTGGATTATAGAGAAAGTAAAACATCTTTCTCTATAATCAGATGTCAGAAAAATAGATGTCAGAAAAACATCAATCTCTTTTTCATCAACTATACTAAAGCCTTTGACTGTGTGGATCATTACAAACTGTGTAAAGTGCTTAGAGAGATGGGAATATCAGACCATCTTACCTGTCTCCTGAGAAACCTGAATGTGGTTCAAGAAACAGCAGTGAGAACCCTGTGTGGGAAACTGACTGGTTCAAGACTGAGAAAGGAGTACCACATGGCTGTCTGTGGTCACCCTGTCTGTTCAACCTACATCCTGAAGACATCACAGAAATGCTGTGTGGGCTGAGTTACAAGCTGGAACACAGTATTATATACACATAAATATTACCATCTTCCTTCCCAGAGACACATGCTATGTGTTTTATTATATTTAAATTTTATATGGGTTAATCTTATATTTTAACAAACACATTAACACTCTAAGTCTTCTAGAACTGTTAAGAAAGTTCTAGGACCAACATCAGATTTTCCAACCTGGGGTCTGGGAAAGGTACTGAGAACCCCAGAGAATTTGACTTTGGAGGCCAGTGGGATTTGATTTCAGAACTTCCACTGGACTGGGGAAACAGACTCTTGCAGGGCACAAAGAAAATCTTGTGCACACCAGAAGCCAGAAGAAAAGAACAGCATCCCCACAAGAGATTGTACCAGACTTGCCTGTGAGTAACCAAAAATCTCTGGTGGAGGCATGGGTCGACAGTGGCCTGCTGCAGCGTCAGGGGCACTGAATACAACAGTGCATGCACAACTCCTTTTGAAAGAAATCACCATTATCTTCATTACTCTTACTATAGTTTGGCCTCAGGCCAAACAACGTGGAAAGAACAAAGAAGCCCAAATCAAGAGAAAATTTGATTAAAGACTGATTAAACATGATCCCGCCCGTAAGAACAAGACCCAGTTTCCCCCAAAATCAGTCTCTCCCATCGGGAAGCTTCCACAAGCCTCTTATCCTTATCCCTCAGAGGGCAGACAGAATGAAAACCACAGTTGCAGAAAACTAACCAAACTGATCACATGGACCACAGCCTTGTCTAACTCAATGAAACTATGAGCCATGTAGAGCCACCCAAGATGGACGGGTCATAGTGGAGAGTTCAACAAAATGTGGTTCGCTGGAGAAAGGAATGGCAAACCAGTATTCTTGCCTTGAGAACCCCATGAACAATATGGAAAGGCAAAAAGACATGGCATTGAAAGATGAACTTCCAAGGACAGTAGGTACACAATATGCTACTGGAGATGAGTGGAGCAATAACTCCAGAAAGAATGAAGAGAAACAGTCAAAGAGAAAAAAAAAAAAAAATGCCCAGCTGTGGAGGTGACTGATGATGGAAATAAAGTCAGATACTGCAAAGAACAACATTGCAAAGGAACCTGGAATATTTGTCCCATGAATCAAGGTAAATTGGAAGTGGTCAAACAGGAAATGGAAAGAGTGAACATCGACATTTTAGGAATCAGTGAAATAAAATGGACTGGAATGGGCGAATTTAATTCAGATGACCATTATATCTACTACTGTGGGCAAGAATCCCTCAGAAGAAATGGAGTATCCTTCATAGTCAACAAGAGTCCAGAATGCAGTACTGAGGTGCAATCTCAAAAATGACAGAATGATCTCTGTTCCTTTCCAAGGCAAGCCACTCAATATCACAGTTATCCAAGTCTATGCCCCAATCAGTAATGCTGAGAAAGCTGAAATTGAACAGTTCTATGAAGATCTACAAGACCTTCTAGAACTAACACCCAAAAAAGTGGTCCTTTTCATCATTGGAGACTGGAATGCAAAAGTAGGAAGTCAAGAGCTACCTAGAGTAACAGGCAAATATAGCCTTGGAGTACAAAATGAAGCAGGGCAAAGGTAACAGAGTTTTGCAAAAAGAATGCACTGGTCATAGCAAACACCCTCTTCTAACAACACAAGAGATGACTCTACATATGGACATCACCAGAACGTCAATACCAAAAGCAGACTGATTTTAGTCTTTGCAGCCAAAGATGGAGAAGCTCTATACTGTTAGCAAAAACAGGAAAAGGAGCTAAATGTGGATCAGCTCATGAACTCTTTTTTCACAAAATGCAGACATAAATTGAAGGGAGGGAAAACCACTAGGCCATTCAGTTATGACCTAAATCAAATCCCTCACAAGTATACAGTAGAAGTGACAAATAGATTCAAGAGACCAGATCTGAGAGTGACTGAAGAAATATGGATAGAGGTTTGGGACATTGTACAGGAGGCGGTGATCAAGACCATCCCCATGAAAAAGAAATGCAAAAAGGCAAAATGGTTGCAAAAAGGCAAAAAAAAAAAAAAGGCATTTTTAAAAATGCAGAAATGCCTCTGAGGAGGCCTTAGAAATAGCTGAGAAAAGAAGAGAAACAAAAGGCAAAGGAGAAAAGGAAAGCAATGCCCATTTGAATACAGAGTTCCAAGGAATAGAAAGGAGAGATAAGAAAGCATTCCTCAGTGAGCAATGCAAAGAAATAGAGGAGATAATAGAATGGGAAAGAACTAGAGAACTCTTCAACAACATTAGAGATACCAAGGGATCACTTCAGGCAAAGATGGGCAAAATAAATGACAGAAATGGTATGGACCTAACAGAAGCAGAAGATATTAAGAAGAGGTGGCAAGAATACACAAAAGAACTACACAAAAAGATCTTCATGACCCAGATAACTACAATGGGGTGAGCACTCACCTAGAGTCAGACATCTTGGAGTGTGAAGTCAAGTGGGCCTTAGGAAGCATCACTAGGAACAAAGCTAGTGGAGATAATGGGATTCCAGCTGAGCTATTCCAAATGCTAAAAGATGATGCTGTGAAAGTGCTGCACTCAATAGGTAAGCAAAATTGGAAACTCAGCAGTGGCCAAAGGACTGGGAAATGTCAGTTTTCCTTCCAATTCCCAAAGAAAGGCAATGCCAAAAATGTTCATACTACCACACAATTGCACTCATTTCACATGCTAGCAAAGTAATACTCAAAATTCTCCAAGAAGGCTTCAACAGAACGTGAACTGTGAACTTCCAGATGTTCAAGCTGGATTTAGAAAAGGCAGAGGAACTAGAGAGCAAATTGCCAACATCTGCTGGATCATAGAAAAAGCAAGAGAGTTCCAGAAAAACATTTACTTCTGCTTTATTGACTACACCAAACCCTTTGACTCTGTGGATCACAAAAAACTGTGGAAAATTCTTAAAAGACATGGGATTACCAGACCACCTTACCTGCCTCCAGAGAAATTTGTATGCAGGAAAAACAACATTTAGAACCAGACATTGAACAACACACTGGTTCGATACTGGGAAAGGAGTACATCAAGGCTGCCTATTGTCCCTCTGCTTATATAACTAAAGGAAATCAGTCATGAATATTAATTGCAAGGACTGATGCTGAAGCTAAAACTCCAAAACTTTGGCCACCTGATGCAAAGAACTGACTCATTTGAAAAGACCCTGATGCTTGGAAAGACTGAAGCCAGGAGAAGGGGACGACAGAGGATGAGATGGCTGGATGGCATCACAGACTCAATGGACCTGAGTTTGAGTAAACTGTAGGAGTTGGTGATGGACAGGGAGGCCTGGCATGCTGCAGTCCATGGGGTCCCAAAGAGTCTGATATGACTGAGCGAGTGAACTGAACTGAACTGATGCAGGGTACATCATGCAAAATGCCGAGCTTGCTGAAGCAAAAGCTGGAATCAAGATTGCCAGAAGAGATATCAATAAGCTCAGATATGCAGATGACATCACCCTTATGGCAGAAAGTGATAAGGAACTAAACAGCCTCTTGATGAAAGTGAAAGAAGAGAGTAAAAAAGCTGGCTTAAAGTGTAACATTCAAAAAACGAAGATCATCATATCTGGTCCCATCACTTCATGGCAAATAGTTGGGGAAGGAATGGAAACAGTGACAGACTATTTTCTTGGGCTCCAAAATCACTGCAGATGGTAACTGCAGCCATGAAATTAAAAGAAGCTTTTTCCTTGGAAGAAAAGCTATGATTCAACCTAGACAGCATATTCAAAAGCAGAGACATTAGTTTGTCGACAAACGTCAGTATAGTCAATGCTATTGTTTTTCTAGTAGGCATGTGTGGATGTGAGAATTGGGACCATAAAGATAGCGGAGTGCCAAAGAATTGATGCTTTTGAACTGTGGTGTTTGACAAAACTCTTGAGAGTCCCTTGGACTGCAAGGAGATCAGACCAGTCAATGCTAAAGCAAATGAATCTTGCATATTTATTGGAAGGACTGATGCTGAAGCTTCAGCTCCAATACTTCGGCCACCCCATGTGAAGAACTGACTCACTGAACAATACCCTGATGCTGTGACAGATTGAAGACAGAAAGGGTGGACAGAGGATGAGGTGGTTGGATGGCATCACCAAGGCGAGGGACACGGGTTTGAGCAATCTCTGAGAGTTGGTGATGGATAGGAAAGCCTTGTGCACTGCAGTCCATGGGGTCTCAAAGAGTTGGACACCGCTGAGCAACTGAACTCTAGGTCTTGTCCAATACAGCTTAGACTTTTTACATTTATTCATAATCACTCCATGGTGTCCAACTCTTTGCAACCCCATGGACTTTAGCCCATCAGGCTCCTCCATCCATGGACTTCTCCAGGGAAGAATACTGGAGTGGGTAACCATTCCTTTTTCCAGGGGATCCAACCCAGGGATGGAACATGGGTCTCCCACATTGCAGGCAGATTCTTTACAGTCTGAGCCACTAGGGAAGCCCAATCTAAGATTAAGAAGTTGAATGGCTATACTTTTTAATCCTGTTTTCCATCTTCTTTGGGTTACAATGTGACATAATTTCCCTTATGATGAGTTTTTTTTTTTTTTTCTTTTTTCACTCCAATCTCTTATCTAGGCCTTAATTAACTGAAGATTTTTAAAGAGGAAAAATTACTATTTGTACTTTGCAAGCTTAGTCCTTTAAAGCCATCACATTTTGTTTCTTCAAAATCCTTGGCCATGAACAACCAGTGTATTTGAAGCCAGGGGTTGAATGAAACATAATTTGAGGTGGGGAAATATATAAGTGGACCACATCAATTCATGATTTCTTATATCCAAACTATTTATCTACTTACACCAATATTAATCCTCCCTTTAACTGTGAAACTGCTTTGTGATAGGAATGGGAAGGAAGGGAGATGGCATAAATTGAAGCGAGGTTGAACTGTTTCCAGCTCTTGTTTAAGTGCAGACTTAAGAGCAACATATTGGTACTTTCAGCCAAAATTTCCACTAGCCATCACATTTGTGATAAAGAGACAAATAGCTTTAAAATTATTGAATTAGAAAATGTGTTTTTCATGATCATAACCAGAGAAGGCAGTGGCACCCCACTCCAGTACTCTTGCCTGTTAAATCCCATGGATGGGGGAGCCTGGTGGGCTGCAGTCCATGGGGTCGCTAAGAGTCAGACATGACTGAGCAACTTCACTTTCACTTTTCACTTTCATGCATTGGAGGAGGAAATGGCAACCCACTCCAGTGTTCTTGCCTGGAGAATCCCAGGGAAGGGGGAGCCTGGTGGGCTACCGTCTGTGGGGTCACACAGAGTTGGACGCGACAGAAGCTACTTAGCAGCAGTAGCAGCAGCAGCAACTAATATATAGTGAAATACAGATCCTGGTTAAGGAGCTAAACTATTTTAATGGATTTTAGTGACAATGTCTACTTCTCACAAGTTTAAACTAAGAAATGGGAAAGATGTTTTTTCAACAAACATATCTGTACTTCAATAAAGTCATTTCTAATTCTGACCCTTGATTGTTATGTTTATTTTCATTTTATTAGTAAATTGTTCTTTATAATCCTTATCAAGATTATATTTTCTTAAATCATCAAATTTTATATTAATGTGTTCCAAAAATAAAATATTGAATAATGAATCGAGTTTTTAATATCATTATAGGTTTTCAGTATGTGTTAAACTTATATATACTTTATGAAAAGTTTTAATATGAATAGACTATAATGAATAACGCTAAAATCAACACTGCATTATATAATTTTAAATTATACCCTATCAGATTTATTTACCTTTATTCTTTTGTGATATAAGCTTCCCAGCTGATTTTTAACTAAACATTAAGGAACATATTTGTAGTTTTGCAGTATAATCATGCATACAATTTTAGTACACATTTCAACCATTTATAAATGTTTATAAAAATGCACATTTCCACTTCTGATGTTACACCCTTTTAACTGCTTGAGAGCAAAGAGTATGTCTTTTTTAAATTCGCCAACTGAAAGTGTATCCCCTGGTGGGTGGCCAATGATGTTATGGATGAATGAACATTTCTCAAACCTTATTAATAAGAAAATGGGGAGCTGGAACTCCCACTCCCACCACGGTAAGGAGGGGTCCCTCCCACCATGGTCTGTCAACAGAGACTGCTTGGAGAGCCCAGACACTACCTCCACCTAGCAGGAACAGAGCAGGGATCTCAATAGAGAGCCGGAGATGGAAATCATTGGGAAGAGCTGGGAGCCCTGCTCTCACCAGCAGGACAAAAGAAGGTCAGAAGGAGCACCGAAGCAAATCAAAACTCAGACCAGAGGAAAGGATGGGAAACTATCTATGTTCAGCTGAGGCGAACAGGCGTTCTCTCAGAATGACATCCCGGCCAGGAACTTTAAAAATAACATTGACAGATCTGCCTACAGAGAGAAAAAAGTCTAAATTTATAAAGAGAAAGCCATAATTAACAAAGTTAAACGCTGAGAGACTCGTCGTCGGACATTAAGGTCCAAATAGTTAACTCACATGAGGAATCATAGGATCTTCCACATCCTCAAATCCAAAAAACCATCTAATTTTCAGTTCTTGACTCCTCAACCTGAGAGAAAACTAGTAACCAAAATGCACCGGTCCCCACCCCGCCGCCCCCCGGGGCGCAGGCTCGCTCTCCCCCAAACTCAGCCGCGGCCGGAGCCCGGCACGGACACCGCAGCCCCCGGACGCCGCCGGCGCCCCTTTCCTCACCCTTCCGAGGCTGCCCCCGCTCCGGAACCAGACCGCGGCGCGGGCGCGCGGTCCCGGCGGCGGCTGGGGGCTGGCGATGCCGCAGCCTGAGGCCCGGGGCCGGGAACGCGGGGTGCGGGCCGGTAGCGCGGTTCCTTGGGGCCCCGGGGTGCGGCTTTCGGGGACGGGGAGCCGGGAGGGCGCGTCCGGGAGAGGCTTAACATGGAGCCTCAGAAGGAACGCCTGTAATTCGCGCAGGGCCCACCGTGTCCCGCCGCCAGCGCCGCCGCGCGGGACCTTCGCCGCGCGAGGACAAGGGGCCGGGCGCGGGCGGGCGGTGTGTGGTCCCCACACCGCGGAGCCGCCCGTCGCCGCCGCCCGCCAGCCCGCGCGGCAGGGGCCAGCCGCCCGCGCGCTCCCCGAACGCTCTCCTGGGTTGAGGCCGGCGCTGCCCCGCCGCGTGGGACAGGAGGGCGGCCCGCCAGGGCGACAGAGCTCGTCTTCAAGAACTGTTAAATGCTCTCAGATATAATTTTGCATGAAAGTGTTAAAACAATATAAAAGTGAAAGTCGCACACTCGTGTCCGACTCTTTGCTACCCCATGGACTATACAGTTGATGGAATTCTCCAGGTCAGAGCAATGGAGCCTTTCCCTTCTCCAGCGGATCTTCCCAACCCAGGGATGGAACCCAGGTCTCCCGCAATGCGGGCGGATTCTTTACTGTCTGAACCACCAGGGGAAGCCCTGGTGGACAAGATTATTTATAACATTTTGAATGAAAAATGCTTTTGATCAGTTTCATAAGGAGGAAAACAAATCACAGTGATAAGCTCCACTGTTCTCTAAAATACAGATATTTGCTGGAAAGCAGATGTTCACAGGTTAGTGGCACGGAATGAGCCTCTCAGAGAAGATTCTTTTAGAGACCTGGGTTACTAGAATTATTGGAGTAGAATGGTTAAGAGGCTTCTCTGAAAGAGAAACCCTCTCGGCCATATTTCAAATAACTGTAGAAAGAAGAAACGAGCATTTCAAAGTGCATTTTCTTCTAGGAAATTCAAAATGCATTCTAAGAATGGGCTAGTTACTTCATTTTTGCACAAGAAGAAAATTAATTTTCTTTTAATAATAGAATCACTGAACAGCCATGCCTAAAAATAACAACAACCAGCATTTCAAATCTTTTTAGTGTCCCTAGGCAGAAGGCTCAGAGAAGGCAATGGCACCCCACTCCAGTACTCTTGCCTGGAAAATCCCATGGACGGAGGAGCCTGGTGGGCTGCAGTCCATGGGGTGGCTACGAGTCAGACAGGACTGAGCAACTTCACTTTCACTTTTCACTTTCATGCATTGGAGGAGGAAATGGCAATCCACTCCAGTATTCTTGCCTGGACAATCTCAGAGACCGGGAAGCCTGGTGCGCTGCCCTCTATGGGGTCGCACAGAGTCAGACACAACTGAAGCGACTTAGCAGTAGCAGTAGCAGCAGGCAGAAGGCTACTGGCAAGCAAATGGAACTCGGTAATTAACAAGCATTTTGTTCTGGTCAGACCGTATGTTTAATAAAGTCCATCTTTCATTTACTCATATTTATTTAGCCCCTAATCTTTGTCAGGCTGAATGCTAGTTACTAATAAGGAATAAATAAGGTATATACAGTATAGTGAGAAGACAGATATATATATATAAATAATTATACAAATAAATGCAAAATATCTGAACAGTGTGACAGATGACAGTCATAAGCCGTCATGAAAATTGAACTTATAAATAAGCAATAAGATATATTGATTTACTTAGTCAAAGGTGTCAGAACTATCCCTGTAAAATCTGATAGCTTAGTATGTTTCATTTCTTAAATATGTTAATAGCTATGTTTATTTGCCTGTTAATTTGTTGGTTATTCATCACTCCAAGTACATCTGAGAAATAAAGATGATCTGAAATATCATGCTAGAGATACACTTCACTGATGGAGTTCAGACATGTGAGAGACATGCAAACTGTCATCTTGGTAGACACCTATGTTCATAAAATACATTTTGATCTCCAAAAAAGCATTTTGTATTTTTCAAGATAATAATGATTCTAAATGCAATGTCATTCAAATGTATCTTCAGGCTAAATCTTTAAAAGTATACACAGGACTCCTGGGAGGCAGTGGAGTATGAGAAACAGAAAGAAATTGTCTTTTGATAACTAGTGAAACACCTGAGGCTAAGTGACATTTTATGATCCCATGTCATGCAAACTCAGGGGAAGGAAAGGGTGCCATGATTTTTCAGTTATTGCTGAAAATTTTAACTATGATGTAAATACAGAAAAGATCTATCAAACATTTCAAATACTTATAAACTATCTTGCTAGCTCCTCGTGACTTTTTCAAATTTGTGTCTTCTGAATTTCCCAGAAAATTGAGTGTCTCACTCAACAACAGTAGTTCAAAACTTGAACTTCATACTTTTTTCTTTTGTTAGCCAAATATTGATTAAGTCACTGGTTAAGTTTCTACATACTAATACCACTCCAAATACCTTACTATATTTGAAAAGATTTTCTATTTGTCTTCTGAAATTTTCATGAAGCTCAGTACTTCCCAAACTATCTAGAATCCGTCATCACCTCCTGCACAATTTAATGTGGAAAACCAATTTTGTAAAATGCAACAGGTATAAAGCACTACAAAAATATAAGCAATGAAGACATATAAAATGCAAAATCTATTTTTATTAGAAACAAGAAAGAAAAGCACATTACAGTAAATATATTCAAGATAAATATGATAGGAACAAAGTACAAACATTTTATGCATTTTTATGGAAACTATGCAAGGGGATTAATTTGGATAATTGCTTTTACAATTGATTGTTTGCCTCCTACAGTGTTAAATGTAACACTGTAGAAAGAAATAAAACAGTGATTTCTCATCTTAACTACCTATGTGAAAACATTAAACAAGCCTATTTGTCACATTAAAACTCAAAATATTGACATACACAGTATTTGTCCAGTGTGTGCATGTATTTTGACAACTGTAACTCAAAAATGTATAAAAATGTGCTTGTTGAGTTATGTGTTACTTTAAAGACATTCAGAAAACTAAGATCATGATATTTGGTCCCATCACTTCATGGCAAATAGATGGGGAAACAGTGGAAATGGTGGCAGATGATTTTTCAGGGGTTGGGGTGGGGGGCTCCAAAATCACTGCAGATGGTGACTGCAACCATGAAATTAAAAGATGTTTACTACTACTTGGAAGAAAAGTTATGACCAACCTAGCCAGCATATTAAAAAGCAGAGATATTACTTTGCCAACAAACGTCCGTCTAGTCAAAGCTATAGTTTTTCCAGAGTTGGACTATGAAGAAAGCTGAGTGCTGAAGAATTGATGCTTTTGAACTGTGGTGTTGGAGAAGACTCTTGAGAGTCCCTTGAACTGCAAGGGGATTCAACCAGTCCATCCTAAAGGAAATCAGTCCTGAATATTCATTGGAAGGATCGATGATGAAGCTGAGTCTTCAATACTTTGACCACGTGATGTGAAGAACTGACTCTTTTGAAAAGACCCTGATGCTGGGAAAGATTGAAGGCAGGAAGAGAAGGGGCTGACAGAGCATGAGATGGTTGGATGGCATCACCGATTCAATGGACATGAGTTTGAGTAAATTCAGGAAGTTGGTGATGGACAGGGAGGCTTGGCATGCTGCAGTCCATGGAGTTGCAAAGAATCAGAGACAACTGAGTGACTGAACTGAACTGAACTTACACATGGATTATTTTTTCAGTAGTAAATACTCCAGGGCTATCAGGTCTGTGGTCAGTTGCATCCACACATGGGGAACCTGAAGAATTGGGGGGAATCACCTGCTTATTAGGAGATCCAGATTTTGAATTTCATGTGGATTTTTGACTAGAGGGAGGGTGGGTGTCCCTAAGATTTGCATTATTCAAAGATCAAGTGTATGTCTAAATGAAATTAAAGTCGAATCTCAAAGATGTATCTGCACTTCATTATTCCAGCTTAGAAAGAGGGAAATCCTGTCATTTGGAACAAGATGGAGAAACCAAGAACTCACTATGGTAAGTGAAATAAGCCCCAGAGGATAAAGACGATGCCAGCTCACTTACACATGGGATCTAAAAGAGACTCACTGAAACTGAGAGCATAATGTGTTTGCTGGCAGGAAATGGGGAGATGCCCCTCGCAGGTACAGAGATTCGCTCACACAGGATCAATGAGTTCTGGGGATCTACCTTAAGGGCATGCTGCCCAATGTTCATACTAAATTGTAAATATGACATTTTCTAAAAGGATCTTAAATCTTTTCCACATACACACACACATACACACATTTTAAAAAGTAACTATGTAGAGATGATAAACATGTGGCTTGATTGATCTTTTTACAATGTGTACATCTATCAAATCATCAAGCTCTATATCTTAAGCATACACAGTTTTATACTTATATAAAAAAGGCACTAACACCTGTAATGACTGTCCTTTCTATCCTCCTTATACTTGTCATTTTTACAGTATTCACTTTTCTCAGGAAAAACAAAAAATAACTTTGCCCATGTGCATTTTTGGTAAGACCACTTTTTTCAAACATTGTCTCTTCAACTTGAATTTAATGGGCATCTAAATTATGGATCAGGCACTCAGGCACTCATAGGTTCTAGATATGTCAAGAAAAATGAGAAATGATTTCCACCCTGCAGAAACCCACTAGCTTCTTCTGATCCTTCACGAAGGCTTTGAAAATTTTTGAGTCAATAGAAAATTAAATTTTCATCAACGTGTTTTAAAATTACTTTAAAAAGAAGATAAATATTTATAGACTGGTAAACCAGTCAACATAATGCAACCTAAGGATATGGTTAATGCTAATAGTAATAACATTAAAATTATAAAGTTAAAATTATCTTCCATTTTCCTTAAGTTTGAGCCTCTGACTTTTGTCTTCTAATTTAAAATCTGGTAACCTTTTATCTGCACGTCTATTCTATCTTTGCTATTAAAATCTTTAAGCTCTAGAGATCTTCTGTACAACACTGTACCTATTGTCAACAGTGTTGTATGATAGACTTAAAGATTTGTTAAGAAGGCAGATCTAATACTAAGAGTTACTACCACAATGAAATAACATTAAAAAAAAAAACAAATTAATAACCTTAACCTCAGGTCTAAAAATTACAAGTTGCCTTTAAAGATGATATCTGGAAAAAAAATAATTTTAACTGTGTAATGAGATAGAGACCAGTAGTTGTACACACTGATTTTCCTATTCTTAGTAATAGATCCCAATCTTATGGGAGGCAATAAGATGCCCAATAAAGCATTACATTTTCCAGTCTCTCATTTCACCCTATGGGTTTATTCTGACCAATGAAATAAAACACAGATAGCTTATGCTCCTTAAAAGCAGATATCTTTCCTATTTCTTATTTCTGCCGCCTGGGATTTGAAATTGATGTCTGGAGCTTCAGCAGGCATTCTGGTATCACTAGAAATATAAGACACACAGTAAAGAGAGTGAGCTAAAACGTAGGCAGTCATGAGTCCCTGATGTGTATGGAACACTGAAAACAAAGCAAGTTTCTTGAAGTCTTTCTTACTATACTTCTCTTTTTAATTTAAAATCATGTACACCTAGTATCTAATGATAAATAAACATGTTTATTCCTCTTTTATCAAAGGATTATTTAATTATTAAAAATTCTATGTCTAGCACTAAATTAAAAAAATATAAGTAATAAATGAAGATAGTGTAAACTCATTACATAAGATACAAATTCTATTTTTTAATATTAGAAAAATAATACATTATTTGCAAGTGTGCTATGCACAGTCAGTCGTGTCTGACTCTTTGCAACTCCA
Organism: Bos indicus; assembly: GCF_029378745.1. NCBI lineage: Eukaryota > Metazoa > Chordata > Mammalia > Artiodactyla > Bovidae > Bos > Bos indicus. The sequence goes on from NW_027223722.1 coordinate 257,115, forward strand.
TGAATCACAGCACGCCAGGCCTCCCTGTCCATCACCAACTCCTCGAGTTCACTCAGACTCACATTCATCGAGTCAGTGATGCCATCCAGCCATCTCATCCTCTGGCGTCCCCTTCTCCTCCTGCCCCCAATCTCTCCCAACATCAGAGTCTTTTCCAATGAGTCAACTCTTAACATGAGGTGGCCAAAGTACTGGAGTTTCAGCTTTAGCATCATTCCTTCCAAAGAAATCCCAGGCTGATCTCCTTCACAATGGACTGGTTGGATCTCCTTGCAGTCCAAGGGACTCTCAGGAGCCTTCTCCAACATCATAGTTCAAAAGCATCAATTCTTTGGCACTCAGCCTTCTTCACAGTCCAACTCTCACATCAATCCATGACCACTGGAAAAACCATAGCCTTGACTAGACGGATCTTTGTTGGCAAAGTAATGCCTCTGCTTTTGAATATGCTATCTAGGTTGGTCATAACTTTCCTTCCAAGGAGTAAGCATCTTTTAATTTCATGGCTGCAGTCACCATCTGCAGTGATTTTGGAGCCTCAAAACATAAAGTCTGACACTGTTTCCACTGTTTCCCCATCTATTTCCCATGAAGTGTTGGGACGGGTGCCATGATCTTCGTTTTCTGAATGTTGAGCTTTCAGCCAACTTTTTCACTCTCCACTTTCACTTTCATCAAGAGGTTTTTGAGTTCCTCTTCACTTTCTGCCATAAGGGTGGTGTCATCTGCATATCTGAGGTTATTGATATTTCTCCCGGCAATCTTGATTCCAACTTGTGTTTCTTCCAGCCCAGCGTTTCTCATGATGTACTCTGCATATAAGTTAAATAAACAGGGTGACAATATACAGCCTTGACGAACTCCTTTTCCTATTTGGAACCAGTCTGTTGTTCCATGTCCAGTTCTAACTCTTGCTTCCTGACCTGCATACAGATTTCTCAAGAGGCAGATCAGATGGTCTGGTATTCCCATCTCTTTCAGAATTTTCTACAGTTTATTGTGATCCACACAGTCAAAGGCTTTGGTATAGTCAATAAAGCAGAAATAGATGTTTTTCTGGAACTCTCTTGCTTTTTCCATGATCCAGTGGATGTTGGCAATTTGATCTCTGGTTCCTCTGCCTTTTCTAAAGCCAGCTTGAACATCAGGAATTTCACGGTTCACATATTGCTGAAGCCTGGCTTGGAGAATTTTGAGCATTACTTTACTACCATGTGAGATGAGTGCAATTGTGCGGTAGTTTGAGCATTCTTTGGCATTGCCTTTCTTTGGGATTGGAATGAAAACTGACCTTTTCCAGTCCTGTGGCCACTGCTGAGTTTTCGAAATTTTCTGGCATATTGAGTGCAGCACTTTCACAGCATCATCTTTCAGGATTTGGAATAGCTCAACTGGAATTCATCACCTCCACTAGCTTTGTTCGTAGTGATGCTTTCTAAGGCCCACTTGACTTTACATTCCAGGATGTCTGGCTCTAGGTCAGTGATCACACCATCGTGATTATCTTGGTCGTGAAGATCTTTTTTGTACAGTTCTTCTGTGTATTCTTGCCATCTCTTCTTAATATCTTCTGCTTCTATTAGGTCCATACCATTTCTGTCCTTTATCGTGCTCATCTTTGTATGAAATGTTCCTTTGGTATCTCTGATTTTCTTGAAGAGATCCCTAGTCTTTCCCATCCTGTTGTTTTCCTCTATTTCTTTGCATTGATCGCTGCACAAGTCTTTCTTATCTCTTCTTGCTATTCTTTAGAACTCTGAGTTAGGTGCCCAATATGCTACTGGAGATCTTTCCAAGCCAGGGATCAAATCTGCAATTCTTAAATCTCCTGCATTGGCAGATGGGTTCTTTAAGATTATATATTTCACATATTGATGATGTCTTACTATTCAGTAGTTTGCATTAGGCTCATTTAGAGTATAACAAAGTCACTGAGTCATCAAATACACTGAACTACCCCCAATGGGTAGACATTTCCAGAATCTCTAGTGACAGGATAAGACAGCATTTATTGAGAAGCTGTCCTGATGCAGCTTAGCGCCTCCCTGACACATAACAATAGCCCTCCAACATAGACAGGCTTTTTCTAGTTTTAGAGATGAAGATCTATGAATTAAAAGACATTAAGGAGTCTGCCTTTAGTAAGCAATCAACAAGTAACACTGTTGAAATTTTTATCCAGCTGTGTATTTGAGTTGGCAAGAAGGTAAAGAATCTGCCTTTAATGTAGGAGACCCAGGTTGAATCCCTGGGTCAGGAAGATACCCTGGAAAAGGGAATGGCAACCCACTCCAGTATTCTTGCCTAGAGAATCCCATGGACAGAGGAGCCTGGCAGCCTCCAGTGCATGCGGTCGCAAAGAGTCAGACAGGACTGAGTGACTAGCACTTTTCCTTTTTGAGTTTGTCATTCTATCAGACTGATAGTTAGAAGTTGTTTTAAACTGATTGAATATTACTGAAAATAAGTTCTCAGCAGGAATAAGAATGTCATTGGCATATCAGCTGTCTTTCATCTACATGCGATGGTATTTAAATGAACTCTTGCAAGAAAGTTCAATGAAAAGCACATGAAGGTGTTTCCTTTCTCTTTTTCTCTTTCATACAACTTAAAATTTAAATATTTTTTCTTGAAAGAAATGTGATAAAGTATTTTAATAAATATGCCACTGATTTTATGGTAAACTCTATACTTCTTTTATTCTCCATATATCCATTTAAATTCATGTTCTTGTATGCTTATGATCTGTTCTTATTTCAGCCTTCAGACATAAGCCATGATTCTTAAAGTAATAATTGTTAAAAACTGGTCTCAAGTTATAATAAAATAAGAACTGGAAAACACTCTGCCCTTGATATTTAGGAAAAGTTAAAAAGCTTTGAGAATAAATCTGAATGCCCGTATCAGAGACTTGCCATTTTGATAAAAAATTTAGACCAGTGTGCTTAACCTAGTATTAAGGTAGTCTTGATTCCTTCTTTAAATATAATGTTTCTAATTATCAATAATTAAAACACATTTTGGGATATAATTCTTATTAAACAAGGCAAATGCTGCATGAAAAGTAGTGTGACCTTTTTATTACTGCTTTGTCAGGACATTTCTCCAGAGACATTTATTCTTTTCCAAAGCTTTCTATGTCTTTAAAGAGCTCAGTAAGGTATAGTTTGTTTCTGGTGTGACTCTCAGCTTGTACATTCAAAAAGAGGATTTATAATTTATTATGGACTCTAAGATATTGCAGTGTGAGTTAAATAACGAAAAGGATAATTTTTATTGTAGAAAGATAAATCGTACCCACTTGAGAAGACTAATATAAATGCAGGAAGAATTTTATGTGTGGTAATAATTTGGGATTTTATTTCATTAAATATGCTCAGAATGTTTATATATCAATATTTCAGAACTCATCTGATATAAAATATCCTAGTAGAATATTGAAATTAGACAAGAATTGGACAATTTCCCACAGTATGGGATGGGGAAAGTATGTTTGAATTTCATCACTGCATTTCTAGGAATAATGTTTAATTTGGGGTTCCTGCTTAAACCTCAGACCAACAGAAGTAGCTAGTGTGTCCAGCAGCATATTCAGGCCTTTGTCCTACTTCCTTCCTTTAAGTCATTGTCACTTAATTAGTGATGATATTTTAATAAAAGAAAAACAATAATGAAAACAGAGTGAATTACCTTAATCAGAAATGGCATAAAGGATTATAAAAGAACATTTGTATAATACCCAGGATGGGCTTTCAACTCCAGAATCTTACAGAAATTATGTAATGATTGATGTTCTTGAATGGGAGGAAATAGATCTGGGAAGAATAAACTGTAGCATCCTGTGCTTATTTGTACATATTATTTCCTTGATATAGTTCGGCAAAACAGGAAATTAAACATAATTAGCAAAAACAAAAATAAGAATTCAGTACCTAGAACCTTGTAAAAGACTTTCAAATCGATGCACCGTGTATAGGAAGACAGCATTCACTGCATAAATTTGAAAAGGTGTGACGTTCAACTTGTTTCCCTTGCCACTGATTTCTATCACAAGAATTTGTTTTACCAGTGATGGAATGTGGTGGGCCAGCACACCTAGTCTCCAAGCCAGCCCTGAGCTCTGAATCTCCAACTCCCCTGAGAGATGTAATATGCCCTGTCATATCATTAGGCAAGGATGTCACTGCTGCTGCTGCTGCTGCTGCTGCTGCTGCTAAGTCACTTCAGATGTGTCCAACCCTGTGCGACCCCATAGATGGCAGCCCACCAGGCTCCCCCGTCCCTGGGATTCTCCAGGCAAGAACACTGGAGTGGGTTGCCATTTCCTTCTCCAATGCATGAAAGTGAAAAGTGAAAGTGAAGTCGATCAGTCGTGTCCGACCCTCAGCGACCCCATGGACTGCAGCCTTCCAGGCTCCTCCCTCCGTGGGATTTTCCATGCAAGAGTACTGGGGTGGGGTGCCATTGCCTTCTCCGAAGGATGTCACAGCCACCAGCAATTGTAGCCACCATAGACGGTGAGCTGGTGAGCCCTAACAGCACTTAGGAAGGAGAAGAATGCCAGCTATCAGACTGTAGCCCCTCCCTACAATGAGTGAGTGCCATGACCGCTCAGGATGAGAAAAACACAGGATTCTGGCCCCAGAATAGCTGAGATGCATATCAAAGAAATGATTTCAGTGACCCCAGTCTCTTACATCTACTCATACACAGAAAAAGTGCTAAATTCCTTAACTTGAGATATCTGGTTTCCTTTAGTAATAATCTTTTGATGTTAAGACTACCTACCCTTTGTTACAAAACTTCTATATCACCTGGTTCTTTCTCTCATGTCCTGGAAGCATTTCTCTCAGGGTCACTTGAGATGCTAGCTCTTGGTCTTGAGGCCCTAAGATTTTGTACCACATAAAACGGAACTCTCAATTTTTAGGTTGGGAATATTTTTTAAGTCTGCAACCCTTTCCTACTAGCCTTGATTACTGCATTTTTAAATACCAGAATATCCTAAAGTCAATATCTTATAGTTTTACCTTTTCCTATGAAGTGAAACATTACATAAATAATGGTATTGCCATTAGAAAGGGAACATGATGATAATAGTATGCATAGCATGATGACATTTGTGAAAATAAAAAGAGTATGCATAAGTATATGGAAACACAAGAAAATGGCTAAAAGAGCATATAGAAACAAGGGCATATCGTTGGGAAGGAAGTGAAACCTAATGGGATGAAATGGAATTTCAATTTTTTTGTCTTAAATATTTTTTAGCTAAAACATATAGAGTTTTCCATTAAAATACATAAAGCAATGACTTCCCTGGTTGTCCAGGAGTTAGGACTCTGTGCTTCCAATGCTAGGGATTCAGATTTGATCCCTGGTGGGGTAACTAAAATCCCACATGCTGTAAGGCGTGGTCAAAAAGAAAAAAAAAATGTATATAAAACAAATGGTAAGCAAAATGGAGTGCCCTAAAAGTATGAGTAATTACAAAAATGTAATTATAAAATTAGGTGTAAACATCAGAAACATTGAAAGTACACCATGTCATTTAAATACACAGGTACAATTGCTACTTCAGTTTTTTTTTCTATAAATGAAATTTAAAGACTTTCCATATAGTGTTTGAATTTTTTTTATCTCTCAGGTATATGTGTAGGCATTATATCTAAATGAAACAATTTCAGTGCTTATGAACTGCATCTGTTCCAAATTTCACAAATTCTTTAATATTAAAACTCAAAAGCAATACAAAAAGAGCTTTAAAAATCAACCTGAACATTGATGTTAACGCTTTCCTACTAAAAAACTTAAAAATAATGACCTGAACCTTTTTTGTAAAGTCTAGCTTTCCAGGTCTTTTGCTGAAAGAATACCCCTCTTACCTTACTACTGCTGCTGCTGCTGCTGCTGCTGCTGCTAAGTCGCTTCTGTCGTATCTGACTCCGTGCGATCCCATAGACGGCAGTCCACCAGGCTCCCGATCCCTGGGATTCTCCAGGCAAGAATACTGGAGTGGATTGCCATTTCCTTCTCCAATGCTTGAAAGTGAAAAGTGAAAGTGAAGTCGCTCAGTCGTGTCCAACTCTTAGCGACCCCAGAGAGTGCAGCCTACCAGGCTCCTCCGTCCATGAGATTTTTCAGGCAAGAGTACTGGAGTGGGGTGCCATTGCCTTCTCCGACCTTACTACTGAGAGCATTAAAATTCCCAGGAAAGTGGGAGATATGTTATTGTAACATATAATATAATAAAAGGATTTTTATTCCCTGTAGAGAAAGTCTTCTGACATTTTTGCTCTTGTCCAGTAAATATATATATATATATATGTTAAGGGTATTTGCTTTGTTACTTGTCTGTTATTGAGTGCTCTAATACTGAACGAGTCCCTGGTGTTACTTAGTTTTCTGTGTGATTAAGCTGTGAAAAAAATTCTCTAAGGCCAAACTATTTATTTCTATGCATGGAAGTTTCTATGATCAACAATAGCAAGCTCTATTTTAAAATTAAATCAAATAAGGACCTTTAAAATACACAAATATATCTATATAGATAGATAGATAGAATGAGGTTCATGACATTGTACAGGAGACAGGGATTAAGACCATCCCCATGGAAAAGAAATGCAAAAAAGCAAAATGGCTGTCTGGGGAGGCCTTACAAATAGCTGTGAAAAGAAGAGAAGTGAAAAGCAAAGGAGAAAAGGAAAGATATAAGCATCTGAATGCAGAGTTCCAAAGAATAGCAAGAAGAGATAAGAAAGACTTCTTCAGTGATCAATGGAAAGAAATAGAGGAAAACAACAGAATGGGAAAGACTAGAGATCTCTTCAAGAAAATCAGAGGTACAAAAGGAACATTTCATGCAAAGATGAGCTTGATAAAGGAAAGAAATGGTATGGACCTAACAGAAGCAGAAGATATGAAGAAGAGATGGCAAGAATACACAGAAGAACTGTACAAAAAAGATCTTCACGACCCAGATAATCATGATGGTGTGATCACTGACCTAGAGCCAGACATCCTGGAATGTGAAGTCAAGTGGGCCTTAGAAAGCATCACAACGAAGAAAACTAGTGGAGGTGATGGAATTCCAGTTGAGCTATTCTGAATCCTCAAAGATGATGCTGTGAAAGTGCTTCACTCAATATGCCAGAAAATTGGGAAAACTCAGCAGTGGCCACAGGACTGGAAAAAGTCAGTTTTCATTCTAATCCCAAAGAAAGGCAATGTGAAAGAATGCTCAAACTACCGCACAGTTGCACTCATCTCACACGCTAGTGAAGAAATGCTCAAAATTCTCCAAGCCAGGCTTCAGCAATATGTGAACCGTGAAATTCCTGATGTTCAAGCTGGATTTAGAAAAGGCAAAGGAACGAGATTTCAATTTGCCAACGTCCACTGGATCATGGAAAAAGCAAGAGAGTTCCAGAAAAACATCTATTTCTGCTTTATTGACTATACCAAAGCCTTTGACTGTGTGGATCACAATAAATTGTAGAAAATTCTGAAAGAGATGGGAATACCAGACCATCTGATCTGCCTCTTGAGAAATTTGTATGCAGGTCAGGAAGCAAGAGTTAGAACTGGACATGGAACAACAGACTGGTTCCAAATAGGAAAAGGAGTATGTCAAGGCTGTATATGGTCACCCTGTTTATTTAACTTATATGCAGAGCACATCATGAGAAATGCTGGACTGGAAGAAACACAAGCTGGAATCAAGATTGCCGGGAGAAATATCAATAACCTTAGACATGCAGATGACACTACCTTTATGGCAGAAAGTGAAGAGGAACTAAAAAGCCTCTTGATGAAAGTGAAAGTGGAGAGTGAAAAAGTTGGCTGAAAGCTCAACATTCAGAAAATGAAGATCATGGCATCCGGTCCCGTCACTTCATGGGAAATAGATGGGGAAACGGTGGAAACAGTGTCAGACTTTATTTTTCTGGGCTCCAAAATCACTGCAGATTGTGACTTCAGCCATGAAATTAAAAGACGCTTACTCCTTGGAAGGAAAGTTACAACCAACCTAGATAACATATTCAAAACCAGAGACATTACTTTGCCAACAAAGGTCCGTCTGGTCAAGGCTATGGTTTTTCCTGTGGTCATATATGGATGTGAGAGTTGGACTATGAAGAAGGCTGAGCGCCAAAGAATTGATGCTTTTGAACTGTGGTGTTGGAGAAGACTCTTGAGAGTCCCTTGGACTGCAAGGAGATCCAACCAGTCCATTCTGAAGGAGATCAGCCCTAGGACTTCTTTGGAAGGAATGATGCTAAAGCTGAAACTCCACCTCATGGCCACCTCATGCGAAGAGTTGACTCATTGGAAAAGACTCTGATGCTGGGAGGGATTGGGGGCAAGGGAAGAAGGGGACACCAGAGGATGAGGTGCCTGGGTGGCATCACTGACTCGATGGACGTGAGTCTCAGGGAACTCTGGGAGTTGGTGTTGGACAGGGAGGCCAGGCGTGCTGTGATGCATGGGGTCACAAAGAGTCAGATACGACTGAGTGACTGATCTGATCTGTACATTTTTTTTTATTCTTTTTTTTTTAATTTTATTTTATTTTTAAACTTTACAGTATTGTATTAGTTTTGCCAAACATCAAAATAGATCCGCCACAGGTATACATGTGTTCCCCATCCTGAACCCTCCTCCCTCCTCCCTCCCTATACCATCCCTGTGGGTCGTCCCTGTGCACCAGCCCCAAGCATCCAGTATCGTGCATTGAACCTGGACTGGCAACTCGTTTCATACATGATATTGTACATGTTTCAATGTCATTCTCCCAAATCTTCCCACCCTCTCCCTCTGCAACAGAGTCCAGAAGATTGTTCTATACATCAGTGTCTCTTTTGCTGTCTCATACACAGGGTTATTGTTACCATCTTTCTAAATTCCATATATATGCGTTAGTATACTGTATTGGTGTTTTTCTTTCTGGCTTACTTCACTCTGTATAATAGGCTCCAGTTTCATCCACCTCATTAGAACTGATTCAAATGTATTCTTTTTAGTGGCTGAGTAATACTCCATTGTGTACATGTACCACAGCTTTCTTATCCATTCATCTGCTGATGGACATCTAGATTGCTTCCATGTCCTGGCTATTATAAACAGTGCTGCAATGAACACTGGGGTACACGTGTCTCTTTCCCTTCTGGTTTACTCAGTGTGTATGCCCAGCAGTGGGATTGCTGATCATAAGGCAGTTCTATTTCCAGTTTTTTAAGGAATCTCCACACTGTTCTCCATATTGGCTGTACTAGTTTGCATTCCACCAACAGTGTAAGAAGGTTCCCTTTTCTCCACACCCTCTCCAGCATTTATTGCTTGTAGACTTTTGGATCGCAGGCATTCTGACTGGCGTGAAATGGTACCTCATAGTGGTTTTGATTTGCATTTCTCTGATAATGAGTGATGTTGAGCATCTTTTCATGTGTTTGTTAGCCTTCTGTATGTCTTCTTTGGAGAAATGTCTGTTGAGTTCTTTGGCCCATTTTTTGATTGGGTCATTTATTTTTCTGGAGTTGAGCTGTAGGAGTTGCTTGTATATTTTTAAGATTAGTTGTTTGTCTGTTGCTTCTTTTGCTATTATTTTCTCCCATTCTGAAGCCTGTCTTTTCACCTTGCTAATAGTTTCCTTTGATGTGCAGAAGCTTTTAAGTTTAATTAGGTCCCATTTGTTTATTTTTGCTTTTATTTCCAGTATTCTGGGAGGTGGGTCATAGAGGATCCTGCTGTGATATATGTCAGAGAGTGTTTTGCCTATGTTCTCCTCTAGGAGTTTTATAGTTTCTGGTCTTACGTTGAGATCTTTAATCCATTTTGAGTTTATTTTTGTGTATGGTGTTAGAAAGTGTTCTCGTTTCATTCTTTTACAAGTGGTTGACCAGATTTCCCAGCACCACTTGTTAAAGAGATTGTCTTAATCTATTGTATATTCTTGCCTCCTTTGTCAAAAATAAGGTGTCCATATGTGTGTGGATTTATCTCTGTGCTTTCTATTTTGTTCCATTGATCTATATTTCTGTCTTTGTGCCAGTACCATACTGTCTTGATAACTGTGGCTTTGTAGTAGAGCCTGAAGTCAGGTAGGTTGATTCCTCCAGTTCCATTCTTCTTTCTCAAGATGGCTTTGGCTATTCCAGGTTTTTTGTATTTCCATACAAATTGTGAAATTATTTGTTCTAGCTCTGTGAAGAATACTGTTGGTAGCTTGATAGGGATTGCATTGAATCTATAAATTGCTTTGGGTAGTATACTCATTTTCACTATATTGATTCTTCCAATCCATGAACATGATATATTTCTCCTCTATTAGTGTCCTCTTTGATTTATTTCACCAGTGTTTTATAGTTTTCTATATATAGGTCTTTAGTTTCTTTAGGTAGATATATTCCTAAGTATTTCATTTTTTCGTTGCAATGGTGAATGGAATTGTTTCCTTAATTTCTCTTTCTGTTTTCTCATTATTAGTGTATAGGAATGCAAGGGATTTCTGTGTGTCGATTTTATATCCTGCAACTTTACTGTGATCACTGATTAGTTCTAGTAATTTTCTGGTGGAGTCTTTAGGGTTTTCTATGTAGAGAATCATGTCATCTGCAAATAGTGAGAGTTTTACTTCTTCTTTTCCAATTTGGATTCCTTTTATTTCTTTTTCTGCTCTGATTGCTGTGGCCAAAACTTCCAAAACTATGTTGAATAGTAATGGTGAAAGTGGGCAACCTTTTCTTTTTCCTGACTTGAGAGGAAACGCTTTCAATTTTTCACCATTGAGGATAATGTTTGCTGTGGGTTTGTACACCTTATGATAGGTCAGAATATTCATGTATATCTCACCATTTCTATATCTATATCTAAATCTGTGTTTATATCTCCTGAAGAGGAAAAGACCACTGAATGCAGGCATTAAAAGTTATTGTTCACTTGCCATACTATCAGCAACTTAGTAAAGGCCTCCTGTCTCTCAAAGTACCTAATTTTATCTACTGGATAAAACCAAATTTTTTCTTTGGATCTCATTTCATCTAATGAAAGCATTGTTTAACTCAACACAGAAATACACACATGCACATGCATGCACAAACAGCTTTTTTTTTTTTTTTAAGGCCAGTGTTTATCTCATACTCTTTAGTGTCAATAGTTTCACATTTTATTTAAAACTTAAAGCAGAAAAATGAATCCAGTGTTCAGAGATATAAGAAATAGGATCATGAATATGTACAAAGAAAAGAAAGTTTGGAATATCAGAGGTCCCAAGGCACAGTTTGCATTTTTTGTAAACGTTTATTCTCTTACAAATTTTTCAGTTTGCTCTAAATATTTAAGATTTATATTTATGACTGAAGAGAAGTACAACATTGCTATAGCTTGATGATGATGGTCAATTTTGCAGTCTTTTACACTACTGCCATATTTTGCCTTTTCCCAGAAGACTAACTCGGGATTTTGCAAGAAGCATTTATATTTTAATTTAAAAATGACACACAGGTACAAAAATGAAAATACAGACCAATGGAACAAGATAGAGAGCCCAGAAATAAACACATGCACATTCAGTTAATTAATCTACAACAAAGAAGTTAAGAATATACAATGAACAAAAACAGTCTCCTCAATAAATGATGCTGGGAAGCTAGATAACTACATGTAAAAGAATGAAATTAAAACATTTTCTAACAACACACACACACACACACAAATAAACTCAAAAGGAATTAAAGGCCTAAATGTAAGACTGGATACTACAAAATTAGAGGAAAACATACACAGAACCTCTGATATAAATCACGGCAATATCTTTATGAATTTGACTCCTAGAGTAATGGAAATAAACAAATGGGACCTGGTTAAACTTAAAAAGTTCTGCCCAGCAAAGGAAACCAAAAACAAAGAAATGGCAACCTACAGAACAGGGGAAAATATTTGTGAATGATGTGATTAACCTCCAGGGATTAATCTCTAAAATATAAAAACAGCTTATGAAGTTTAATATAAAAAATAAAAATAAAAACAACAACCCAATCCAAAAATGGGCAGAAGATCTAAATGCACATTTCTCTGAAGCAGACATACAGATGGCCAACAGACACATGAAAAGATGCCCAACATTTCTAATTATTAGAGAAATGAAAATCAAAAGTATAGTCAGATACCACTTCACACCAGTCCAATCATTATCAAAAAATGTACAAATAATAAAGGCTGGAAAGGGTGTGGAGAAAAGAGAACCCTTCTAAACTGTTGGTGGGAATGTAAACTGCTACAACCAGCATGGAGAACAGTAAGGAGGTTCTTAAAAACTAAAAATAGAGCTACCATATGACCCAGTAATTCCTCTCCTGGGCATACATCCAGAGGAAACCATAATTTACAAAGATACAGGCACCCTGATGTTCGGTGCAACACTTTTACAACAACTGAGACATGGAAGCAACCTAAATGTCCATCAAAAGAGGAATGGATAAAGAAGAGGTGGGACATGTATACAAGGGTATATTATTCAGTCATAAAAAAGGATGAAATAATGCCACTTGCAGCAGCGTAGATGGACCTAGACATTATCATATGAAGTGATGTAAGACAGAGAAAGACAAACATCGTATGGTATTGTGTATATGTTGATTCTTAAAAATAAAAAGAGATACAAACAAACTTACATACAAAACAAAACAAACCAAAAAACATGGAAAACAAATTTATGGTTATCAAAGGGGAAAAGCAAGGGGAATAAATTAGGAGTTTGGGATTAAAATGTACACAATACTATATATAAAATATAAAACCGACAAAGACCTACAGTATAGCACCAGGAATTATACTCAGTATTTTGCAATATCCTCTAAGAGAAAAGAATCTGAAAAAAATAGAGGTGTGTGTGTGTGTGTGTGTGTATGTGTGTTTAGTTGCTAAGTCATGTCCGATTCTTTATAAACCCATGGACTGCAGTCCTCCAAGCTCCTCTGTCCATGGGATTTCCCAGGCAAGAATATTGGATCAGTTTGCCATTTCCATCTCCAGGGCACTTTCCCCACCCAGGGCTTGAACCCTCACCTCCTGCATTGGCAGACAGATTCTTTACTGAGGAGCTACCAGGGAAGCCCAGAGATACATATGGAGATATATATATATATATATATATATATATAACTTTGCTGTACACCTGAAATTAACACAACATTGTAAATCAACTATACTTCAATAAAAATGAAATATTAATTCAAAAAACAAATTTTTAAATGGCCTACAGGTAATTTGACTCCAAGAAAAGTAAGCAATAATTTAAGTATCACCATTTATATATCTCCATTACATAGGACTCTTCAAGTGACCCCTGTTCCCTTCCCACTGTATGCTCCTACCTCTATCTCTAGTCTCAGGCCTCAGTCTGACGTCAAACACTACATGTGCACAACTTGCATTGTGGATCTGGGAGAAGGAAAATCCCAGTTTTATTGTTTAATAGCCATTTGAGTGTTATGAACTTAATTTTGTCCTCCTACACTTTTCTGTTGGAGTCTTAATTCTGTATCTACACAGAAAGAAAGCCATGAGAGAGCCCAGTGAGAAGGCAGTCATCTCAAAGCCAAGGACGGACTTCTCAAGAAAAACCAACTTGATCTTAACTCCTAGCCTCCAGAACATGAGAGAATAATGTTCTGTCTGTGGTATTTTGTGATGGCAGCCCTAGTAAACTAAGACAAGATCCTAAAACATCTTTGAATCTAAATTACTTTAACTATTTATATACCTTATAATGACAACAGATTCTATTGACTAACATGTGAAATAAACTAGAAACAATGATGTACATACCCATAAATCTTATTTTCTCTCAGTATGTTTTTCCTGGGACTTCCAGTTCCATTGAACTCATTCCCAGGGCTTCCCTGGTGACTCAGAGGTAAAGAAACAACATGCCAATTCAGGAGATGTGGGTTTTATCTCTGGGTCAGGAAGACCCCCTGAAGAAGGAAAAGGCAACCTGCCCCAGTATTCTTGCCTGGGAAATCCCACAGACAGAGGAGCCTGGAGGCTCTAGTCCATGGGGTTGCAAAGAGTCAGGTACAACTTAGCAACTAAACAACAACAAACTCAATCCCATCAGTGGTTCATGTTATAAATATAAGGGCAGAAAATGAGAAGAGAAAAAGTTAATAATCAAAGGCATCTACAGAAATTTCATTTGCATAACATTTACAAAATATTATTCAAATAATATCATTTTGTTTTTACTTTCCTCTAGTTCTGATAATAGTATTCTTCAAGAATATGTCTGTTAGAATATTAATTTTATCTTTAAATGAAAATTTTTGAAATGAATAACACCCTTAGAAATTCTTACAGTATTACAATGTAAGTAAATAAAAAATGAAAATGACTTCATCTTTTATAAGCAATTAATGGATTTTTGGTCTCATATTTAAATATCACTTTGTTGGGTCTCCCAAATATTCTGCCTGGAACTTGTGAGTAACATTGAAGTGTGCCAACAACTCAGGAGAAGAGATCTTTCTCTGCCCCAATTTGCTTCACTTCATAACCCCATAGACTCCTTACAGTTTTTTCTTGACAAAAAGCTGATAATCATGATTAATCCCTCACTTTCTTTCCCTTCCCATTTAACATCTGCGGCAGTCCATGGGGTCTCGAAGAATCGGACACGACTGAGCGACTTCACTTTCACTTTTCACTTTCATGCATTGGAGAAGGAAATGGCAACCCACTCCAGTGTTCTTGCCTGGAGAATCCCAGGGACGGGGGAACCTGGTGGGCTGCCGTCTATGGGGTCGCACAGAGTCGGACACGACTGAGGCGACTTAGCAGCAGCAGCAGCAGCAGCAGATCAACATTCAGAATCTGACCACCCTCCCCACCTCCATCTCCACCAGTTCTGATTCAAATCTCCCCTGGATTATTTTAATTACATTAACTTAACTATTTTAATAGATACACATCTGTTACTGACCTTTCCCTCTTTCTCACTCTTTCCTTACATTATGTTCTTTTCAGTCCTTGAACCAGGAACCCTGCAAAGGATCAGGACACACACCTCAACTCTCCTCCAGCAAGGGAGCTTTACCTCTCAGGACAGTCCCACACATGCTCTTTTCTTCCATCAATTTTCCCAAAGCCGGCTGAATCTGCACTTGATCACCATTGTCTCTAATTAAAGGTAGGGAGAAGACAGGAACTGATATTAAATACATCTAGCAATTCTAGACTAGTTAAGTTTTTACTTGTGTGGGTGCCCATGCACACATGCAGTCAGTCGTGTCCACCTCTTTGTGCTCCCCTGGAGTGTAGCCCACAAGGGTCCTGTGGCCATGGATTTCTCCAGGCAAGAATACTGGAGTGGGCTTCTATTTCCTTTTCTAGGGGATCTTCCTAGCCCAGGGACTGAACCCGAGTCTCTTGCCTCTTCTACAATGAAAGGCAGATTCTTTACCTCTGCATCCCCTGGGAAGTCCATCTTTAAGTACATGAAATTATTACATTCATTTAACAGACAATGAAACCAATGAGCATCTGGAGTATTTGTATAACTCTGAACAAGTGCTAATCTAGCTAACTAGTAGCAGCACTGGGATTCAAACCCAGATAACTCTGAGGCTAATTCCCACACCCCATCTACCACATGCTGCCTTGAAGACATTCTTTAGCACTTCTCATTGGCCTCACTGGTATTCCGGAATGACCATTCTGGCAGGTAGTAAGAGGACGTGTTTAGGAAGCAGAACAAAGCAGAATTTGAAGACTATATCTTCATATTAAAATAGAAATAAACATTTCTAACATGGAGAGTTCTTTAATTAAGTCAAAGAACCCAGATAAAGGAGTTAGCACCATTACTAGGAAAGACTAAGAACACACACACAGATACACACCTTGCTACTTCTCTTACCCTCTTTCTCATTCAGTTCAGTTCAGTCACTCAGTCGTGTCTGACTGTTTGCAACCCCATGGACTGTAGCACTCCAGGCTTCCCTGTCCATCACTAACTCCCAGAGCTTGCTCAAACTCATGTCCGTTGAGTCAGTGATGCCATCCAACCGTCTCATCCTCTGTGGTCCCCTTCTTCTCATGCTTTCAGTGTTTCCCAGCATCAGGGTATTTTCAAATGAGTCATTTCTTTGCATCAGGTGGCAAAAGTATGAGAATTTCAGCTTCAGCATCAGTCCTTCCAATGAATATTCAGGACTGATTTATTTTAGGATGGCCTGGTTGGATCTCCTTGCAGTCCAAGGAATTCTCAAGAGTCTTCTCCAACACCACAGTTCAAAAGCATTAGTCTTTTGGCGCTCAGTTTTCTTTATGGTCCTGCTCTCACATCCATACATGACTACTGGAAAAAGCATAGCTTTGACTAGATGGACCTGTGTTGGCAAAGTAATGTCTGCTTTTTAAAATGCTGTCTAGGTTTGTCATAGCTTTTCTTTGAAGGAGCAAGCATCTTTTAATTTCATGGCTTCAATCACCATCTGCAGTGATTTTGGAGCCCAAGAAAATAAAGTCTGTCACTGTTTCCATTGTTTCCCCAGCTATTTGCCATGAAGTGATGGGATTGGATGCCATGATCTTCATTTTCTGAATGGCGAGTTTTAAGCCAGCTTTTCCACTCTTCTCTTTCACTTTCATCAAGAGACTCTTTAGTTCTTTGCTTTCTGCCATAAGGGTGGTGTTATCTGCTTATCTGAGCTTGTTGATATTTCTCCCGGCAATCTTGATTCCAGCTTGCATTTCATCCATCCCAACATGTCACATGATGTACTCTGCATAGAAGTTAAATAAGTAGAGTGACTATATACAGCCTTGATGTACTCCTTTCCCAGTTTGGAACCAGTCTATTCTTCCCAGTCTGGCTCTAATTGTTGCTTCTTGACCTGCATACAGATTTCTCTGGAGCCCAGTCAGGTGGTCTGGTGTTCCCATGTCTTTCAGAATTTTCCACAGCTTATTTTTATCCACAAAGTCAAAAGCTTTGACATAGACAATAAAGCAGAACTAGATGTTTTTCTGGAACTCTCTAGCTTTATCAAAGATCAAATGGATGTTGGCAATTTGACCTCTGCTTCCTCTGCCTTTGTTACAGTCCAGCTCTCACAACTGTACATGACCACTAGGAAGACCATAATTCTTTATTGTATAAAGTTAATGAAAGAGTCAAATATTTATATCTGTTGTTGTGCAAATAAAGATGTTAAAAAATAAGATCAATAAATCTTTGGTCATTTCATTGGCCAATTGTGTCTTCTTTTGTCTGTCATATTAAGAGCTTCTAATATGTCTCAAATGATTGATCATTTGCAATAGAAGTGAAAATTTTAGTTATATATTTCCACAGATTGCTTTGGAAGGCAATACAACAGAAAATTGATACTGTTTGATCTTTTTCACAGTTGTTCCTTTATGGAAAATAAACTTTAAAATGCCATTATGGAATATAGTGAAGTGATCTAAATATTTACAATTATAAGAAAAGGTTCAAGAATGGTGTACTTGGCAAGTATTTCTAAATTGTACACAATTTATTAAAAACAATAAAATACCATTTATCATTTTAAAAAAGAAAATACTCAAAAAGTTATTGGTAATTTTTCTTAATCTCTCTTTTTCAATATTGTTTGAAAAACAGGGTTTTATAATTTAATATGATAAACTGAATATCATTTAAGGAATGGCTTTGACTTACAAACCACAAAAGTATGTTTCACTCTATTTTTTTATATTAGTTCAATATTAAAAAAAAAAAAAAGAATCATGAGCCCTTTGGCTCTGATCAATTAGACAAAAATTTTGGCTGCTTTTTAAAAAATCTACTTTTTGTATGGCTGTAAAACAAGGCAAGTTTTAGGGCAATATTTACCTTGAATATATTTGACTTGTTGAAATTAAGTCTTTTCTTAGAAATGTGCTTTCCACTGCCAAGATAAAAGCACAGAGTAGTACAAAGATTTTTATTTGATTATATTTTTCTTTCCGGTGGTATTTTATTTCCAGTGAGGTATCTGGAAATTCCCCAGATTAATAAAACATCAGTATTAAAAATATAATAAATAATTATAGAGTAAAATCAAATTACATAAGAATTGAAAAAAAAATCCTCTCTTCATTAAAACTTTTTAGGAATGGAAAGTTTATAAGGGATTATCTCTTGAATGCTGGAGAAAAATCATGCCCAACACTCCATTACCAAAAATAACATTACTGGGGCGGGGAGGAGCCAAGATGGCGGAGGAGTAGGACGGGGAGAACATTTTCTCCCCCACAAATTCATCAAAAGAGCATTTAAACGTCGAGTAAATTCCACAAAACAACTTCTGAATGCCGGCAGAGGACATCAGGCACCCAGAAAAGCAACCCAACTCTTCGAAAGGAGGTAGGAAAAAATATAAAAGACAAAAAAAGAGACAAAAGAGGGAGGGATGGAGTTCCGTCCCGGGAAGGGAGTCTTAAAAAGAGAAAAGTTTCCAAACACCAGGAAACCTTCTCACTGCTGAATCTGTGCTGAGCTTTGGAAGCACAGAGGGCAACATATCGGGGAGAAACAATAAATAAACAATTAAAACTCGCAGATTGCAAGCCCTACGGTAACTCCCCCAGCGGAGAAGCAGCACAGACGCCTGCACACGCCATTAGCAAGCGGGGGCTGGGCAGGGAGGCGCAGCGCAGGCTGCATCACTTAGAGTAAGAATCTGGCCTGAATACCCTGAGCGCTATCTGAGCGAAATAATTTGGGCTAGCAAACCAGACTGTGGGATATCTACCACGCGAAAAGCCAACCCCAACCTAAGACACCGCCAGGCCCGCGCACGGAACAAAGGACTGAACAGAGATAGCCGGCTGCAGACCATCCCCCTCTGGTGACAGGCAGCCAGAGCCGGAAGGGGGCAATCGCAGCCCCAGAGAGACATTATCTATAAAACTGTAAGCAGGCTTCTTTGCTAACTAAAACTTCTTGGGGGTCTGGACGGTTAACATCTGCCTGAGAAGGTGCGCCGGTTTTACACCCAGATAACCGAGTGGCAGGGAGGCGATAAGTCGCAGCATTGGCGCTCGCCAAACACCTCATCACCTGAGCTGCTCGGACCTGGGAAGAGCACAAAATGCAGGCCCAACTGAGTCTGCGACTCTGAGGACTACCCGAGTGCCTGAACCTGAGCGGCTTGGACCGGGGAGGTACATGCAGCCCAGGGCCGGCCTTGGATTGATCCCGGCGGAACAACCTAGAGCCCGAGCAGTGTGGGCAGGGAGGCTACCCGCGCCGTGAGCGGGGTCAGACCCAGTGTGGCTGAGGCACTGCGAGCGCACGCCAGTGTTATTTGTTTGCAGCATCCCTCCCTCCCTCCCCACAGCGCAACTGAACAAGTGAGCCTTAAAAAAAAAAAAAAAAAAAGTGTCCTACACCATCCCCTTTGTGTTAGGGTGGAAACCAGACACTGAAGAGACCAGCAAACAGAAGAAGCTATAACAGAGGGAAACGCCCTGAAAGCTACAGGCAACAGATGAAAACCCTGTGGTTACTACGGACTACATAGGAAGGGGCCTATAGATCTTGAGAAATATAAGTCGGACCAAGGAACTAGCCAAAAATGAACTGAACCCACAATACTCACAACAAAACCAGAAAAAACCCTAGATATATTTTTACGATCATTCTTTCTTTCTTTTTTTTTAATTAAAAAAATTTTTTAAGTCCTCTATTGTTCCTTTAATTTTCACTATTATAACCTATTACTTTGCAAAAAAAAAAAAAAGACCCTATTTTTTTCTTCTTCAGCAAACTTCATATATATATATTTTATAATTTTTTGACCGTGTTTTTTTTTCTTTTTCCTTCTTTTCTTTAACATTGTATTTCTGAAATTTCAAACTCTACACTAGTTTTTCAATTTTAGCTTTTTGGTATATGTTATCAATTTTGTACCTATAGTTTTTTTTATAATTTCTGTGACTTTTTTTTTTTTCTGTTTCTTTCTCTTCTTCTTTTATATAACATTGTATATCTGAAATTCCAAACTCTACTCTAGATTTTTAATTTATGCTTTTTGGTATTTGATATCAATTTTGTACCTGTATTTTCTTTATGATTTTTGCAACATTGTTTGTTTTTGTTTGTTTGTTTGTTTTCTGTCTTTATGCTTCTTCTTCCTTTTTTTTAACATTGTATTTTTGAAATTCCAAACTCTACTCTAGATTTTTAATTTTTGCTTTTTGGTATTAGTTATCAATTTTGTACCTATATTTTCTTTATAATTTTTGCGACCTTGATTGTTTTTCTTTGTTCGTTTTTTCTCTCTTTCTTTTCCTTCTTCTTTTCTTTAACATCGTATTTTTAAAATTCCAAACTCTACTCTAGATTTTTAATTTTTGCTTTTATGTATTTGTTACCAATTTTGTACCTTTAAGAACCCAATATTCAGGACCCATTTTTCACTAGGGAGCAGGATTACTGGCTTGACTGTTTTCTCTCCCTTTGGACTCTCCTTTTTCTCCACCAGGTTGCCTGTGTCTCCTCCCTAACCCCTCTCTACTCTACCCAACTCTGTGAATTTCTGTGTGATCCAGACGGTGGAGAACACTTAGGGAACTGATTACTGGCTGGATCTGTCTCCCTCCTTTTCATTCCCCCATTTTATCCTTCTGGCCACCTCTGTCTCCTTCCTCCTTCTTCTCTTCTCTGTATAACTCGTGAACATCTCTGAGTGGTCCAGTTGTGGAGTGCACATAAGGAAGTGACTACTGGCTACCCCACTCTCTCCACTATTGATTCCACCTCATTTCATTTGGGTCACCTCTAACTCCCTCCTCCCTCTTCTCTTCTCCATGTAATGCTGCGAACCTCTCTGAGTGACCCTCACAGTAGAGAAACTTTTCATCTTTCACGTAGATGTTTTATCAATGGTGCTGTATAGAAGGAGAAGTTTTGAAACTTCTGTAAAAATAAGACCAATAACTGGAAGCAGGAGGCTTAAGTCCAAACCCTGACTCCAGGGAACTCCTGACTCCAAGGAATATTAATTGACAGGAGCTCATCAAATGCCTCCATACCGACACTGAAACCAAGCAACACACAAGGGTCAACAAGTTCCAGGGCAAGACATACCAAGCAAATTCTCCAGCAACAAAGGAACACAGCCCTGAGCTTCAAAATACAAGCAGCCCAAAGTCACCCCAAAACCATAGACATCTCATAACTCATTACTGGACATTTCATTGCACTCCAGAGAGAAGAAATACAGCTCCACCCACCAGAACTCCGACACAAGCTTCCCTAACCAGGAAACCTTGAAAAGCCACCTGTACAGACCCACACACAGCGAGGAAAAGCCACAATAAAGAGAACTCCACAAACTGCCAGAATACAGAAAGGACACCCCAAACTCAGCAATTTAAACAAAATGAAGCAACAGAGGAATACCCAGCAGATAAAGGAACAGGATAAATGCCCACCAAACCAAACAAAAGAGGAAGAGATAGGGAATCTACCTGATAAAGAATTCCGAATAATGATAGTGAAATTGATCCAAAATCTTGAAATTAAAATGGAATCACAGATAAATAGCGTGGAGACAAGGATTGAGAAGATGCAAGAAAGGTTTAACAAGGACCTAGAAGAAATAAAAAAGAGTCAATATATAATGAACAATGCAATAAATGAAATTAAAAACACTCTGGAGGCAACAAATAGTAGAATAACAGAGGCAGAAGATAGGATTAGTGAATTAGAAGATAGAATGGTAGAAATAAATGAATCAGAGAGGATAAAAGAAAAACGAATTAAAAGAAATGAGGACAATCTCAGAGACCTCCAAGACAATATTAAACACTACAACATTCGAATCATAGGGGTTCCAGAAGAAGAAGACAAAAAGAAAGACCATGAGAAAATACTTGAGAGATAATAGTTGAAAACTTCCCTAAAATGGGGAAGGAAATAATCACCCAAGTCCAAGAAACCCAGAGAGTCCCAAACAGGATAAACCCAAGGCGAAACACCCCATGACACATATTAATCAAATTAACAAAGATCAAACACAAAGAACAAATATTAAAAGCAGCAAGGGAAAAACAACAAATAACACACAAGGGAATTCCCATAAGGATAACACCTGATCTTTCGATAGAAACTCTTCAAGCCAGGAGGGAATGGCAAGACATACTTAAAATGATGAAAGAAAATAACCTACAGCCCAGATTATTATACCCAGCAAGGATCTCATTCAAGTATGAAGGAGAAATCAAAAGCTTCTCAGACAAGCAAAAGCTGAGAGAAATCTGCACCACCAAACCAGCTCTTCAATAAATACTAAAGGATATTCTCTAGACAGGAAACATAAAATGGTATACAAATTAGAACCCAAAACAATAAAGTAAATGGCAACGGGATCATACTTATCAGTAATTACCTTAAACGTAAATGGGTTGAATGCCCCAACCAAAAGACAAAGACTGGCTGAATGGATACAAAAACAAGACCCTTACATATGTTGTCTACAGGAGACCCACCTCAAAACAGGGGACACATACAGACTGAAAGTGAAGGGATGGAAAAAAGATTTTCCATGCAAATAGGGACCAAAAGAAAGCAGGAGTAGCAATACTCATATCAGATTAAATAGACTTTAAAACAAAGGCTGTGAAAAGAGACAAAGAAGGTCACTACATAATGATCAAAGGATCAATCCAAGAAGAAGATATAACAATTATAAATATATATGCACCCAACACAGGAGCACCACAGTATGTAAGACAAATGCTAACAAGTATGAAAGGAGAAATTAACAATAACACAATAATAGTGGGAGACTTTAATACCCCACTCACACCTATGGATAGATCAACAAAACAGAAAATTAACAAGGAAACACAAACTTTAAGTGATACAATAGACCAGTTAGACCTAATTGATATCTATAGGACATTTCATCCCAAAACAATGAATGTCACCTTTTTCTCAAGCGCACATGGAACCTTCTCCAGGATAGATCACATCCTGGGCCATAAAGCTAGCGTTGGTAAATTCAAAAAAATAGAAATCATTCCAAGCATCTTTTCTGACCACAATGCAGTAAGATTAGATCTCAATTACAGGAAAAAAAACTATTAAAAATTCCAACATATGGAGGCTGAACAACACGCTGCTGAATAACCAACAAATCACAGAAGAAATCAAAAAAGAAATCAAAATTTGCATAGAAACGAATGAAAATGAAAACACAACAACCCAAAACCTGTGGGACACGGTAAAAGCAGTCCTAAGGGGAAAGTTCATAGCAATACAAGCACACCTCAAGAAACAAGAAAAAAGTCAAATAAATAACCTAACTCTACACCTAAAGCAACTAGAAAAGGAAGAAATGAAGAACCCCAGGGTTAGCAGAAGGAAAGAATTCTTAAAAATTAGAGCAGAAATAAATGCAAAAGAAACAAAAGAGACCACAGCAAAAATCAACAAAACCAAAAGCTGGTTCTTTGAAAGGATAAATAAAATTGACAAACCATTAGCCAGATTCATCAAGAAACAAAGGGAGAAAAATCAAATCAATAAAATTAGAAATGAAAATGGAGAGGTCACAACAGACAACACAGAAATACAAAGGATCATAAGAGACTACTATCAACAATTATATGCCAATAAAATGGACAACGAGGAAGAAATGGACAAATTCTTAGAAAAGCACAACTTTCCAAAACTCGACCAGGAAGAAATAGAAAATCTTAACAGACCCATCACAAGCACGGAAGTTGAAACTGTAATCAAAAATCTTCCAGCAAACAAAAGCCCAGGTCCAGACAGCTTCACAGCTGAATTCTACCAAAAATTTAGAGAAGAGCTAACACCTATCCTGCTCAAACTCTTCCAGAAAATTGCAGAGGAAGGTAAACTTCCAAACTCATTCTATGAGGCCACCATCACCCTAATACCAAAACCTGACAAAGATCCCACAAAAAAAGAAAACTACAGGCCAATATCACTGATGAACATAGATGCAAAAATCCTTAACAAAATTCTAGCAAGCAGAATCCAACAACACATTAAAAAGATCATACACCATGACCAAGTGGGCTTTATCCCAGGGATGCAAGGATTCTTCAATATCCGCAAATCAATCAATGTAATACACCACATTAACAAATTGAAAAATAAAAACCATATGATTATCTCAAAAGATGCAGAGAAAGCCTTTGACAAAATTCAACACCCATTTATGATAAAAGCTCTCCAGAAAGCAGGAATAGAAGGAACATACCTCAACGTAATAAAAGCTATATATGACAAACCCACAGCAAACATTATACTCAATGGTGAAAAATTGGAAGCATTTCCTCTAAAGTCAGGAACAAGACAAGGGTGCCCACTTTCACCATTACTATTCAACATAGTTTTGGAAGTTTTGGCCACAGCAATCAGAGCAGAAAAAGAAATAAAAGGAATCCAAATCGGAAAAGAAGAAGTAAAACTCTCACTATTTGCAGATGACATGATCCTCTGCAAAGAATACCCTAAAGACTCCACCAGAAAATTACTAGAGCTAATCAATGACTATAGTAAAGTTGCAGGATATAAAATCAACACACAGAAATCCCTTGCATTCCTATACACTAATAATGAGAAAACAGAAAGAGAAATTAAGGAAACAATTCCATTCACCATTGCAACGGAAAGAATAAATTACTTAGGAATATATCTACCTAAAGAAACTAAAGACCTATATATAGAAAACTATAAAACACTGGTGAAAGAAATCAAAGAGGACACTAATAGATGGAGAAATATACCATGTACATGGATTGGAAGAATCAATATAGTGAAAATGAGTATACTACCCAAAGCAATTTATAGATTCAATGCAATCCCTATCAAGCTACCAACGGTATTCTTCACAGAGCTAGAACAAATAATTTCACAATTTGTATGGAAATACAAAAAAACCTCGAATAGCCAAAGCCATCTTGAGAAAGAAGAATGGAACTGGAGGAATCAACCTACCTGACTTCAGGCTCTACTACAAAGCCACAGTTATCAAGACAGTATGGTACTGGCACAAAGACAGAAATATAGATCAATGGAACAAAATAGAAATCCCAGAGATAAATCCACGCACATATGGACACCTTATCTTTGACAAAGGAGGCAAGAATATACAATGGATTAAAGACAATCTCTTCAACAAGTGGTGCTGGGAAATCTGGTCAACCACTTGTAAAAGAATGAAACGAGAACACTTTCTAACACCATACACAAAAATAAACTCAAAATGGATTAAAGATCTCAACGTAAGACCAGAAACTATAAAACTCCTAGAGGAGAACATAGGTAAAACACTCTCTGACATACATCACAGCAGGATCCTCTATGACCCACCTCCCAGAATACTGGAAATAAAAGCAAAAATAAACAAATGGGACCTAATTAAACTTAAAAGCTTCTGCACATCAAAGGAAACTATTAGCAAGGTGAAAAGACAGCCTTCAGAATGGGAGAAAATAATAGCAAAAGAAGCAACTGACAAACAACTAATCTCAAAAATATACAAGCAACTCCTACAGCTCAACTCCAGAAAAATAAATGACCCAATCAAAAAATGGGCCAAAGAACTCAACAGACATTTCTCCAAAGAAGATATACAGATGGCTAACAAACACATGAAAAGATGCTCAACATCACTCATTATCAGAGAAATGCAAATCAAAACCACTATGAGGTACCATTTCACACCAGTCAGAATGGCTGTGATCCAAATGTCTACAAATAATAAATGCTGGAGAGGGTGTGGAGAAAAGGGAACCCTCTTACACTCTTGGTGGGAATGCAAACTAGTACAGCCAATATGGAGAACAGTGTGGAGATTCCTTAAAAAAACTGGAAATAGAACTGCCTTATGATCTAGCAATCCCACTGCTGGGCATACACACCGAGGAAACCAGAAGGGAAAGAGACACGTGTACCCCAGTGTTCATTGCAGCACTGTTTATGATAGCCAGGACATTGAAGCAACCTAGATGTCCATCAGCAGATGAATAGATAAGAAAGCTATGGTACACATACACAATGGAGTATTACTCAGCCATTAGGAAGAATACATTTGAATCAGTTCTAATGAGGTGGATGAAACTGGAGCCTATTATACAGAGTGAAGTAAGCTAGAAGGAAAAACACCAATACAGTATACTAATGCATATATATGGAATTTAGAAAGATGGTAACAATAACTCTGTGTGTGAGACAGCAAAAGAGACACTGATGTATAGAACAGTCTTATGGACTCTGTGGGAGAGGGAGAGGGTGGGAAGATTTGGGAGAATGACATTGAAACATGTAAAATATCATGTATGAAACGAGATGCCAGTTCAGGTTCGATGCACGATACTGGATGCTTGGGGCTAGAGCACTGGGACGACCCAGAGGGATGGTATGGGGAGGGAGGAGGGAGGAGGGTTCAAGATGGGGAACACATGTATACCTGTGGCGGATTCATTTTGATATTTGGCAAAACTAATACAATTATGTAAAGTTTAAAAATAAAATAATATTGAAAAAGAAAATAAAAATAAAAGGAAAAGGGAAACCAGAAAAAGTAATGAATATACACAATGGAGTATTACTCAGCCATTAAAAAGAATACATTTGAATCAGTTCTAATGAGGTGGATGTAACTGGTGCCTATTATACAGAGTGAAGTAAGCCAGAAAGAAAAACACCAATCCAGTATACTAACACTTATATATGGAATTTAGAAAGATGGTAACAATAACCCTGTATACGAGACAGCAAAAGAGACACTGATGTATAGAACAGTCTTTTGGACTCTGTGGGAGAGGGACAGGTGGGATGATTTGGGAGAATGGCATTGAAACATGTATAATATCATATATGAAACAAGTCGCCAGTCCAGGTTCGATGCACGATACTGGATGCTTGGGGCTGGTGCACTGGGACGACCCAGAGGGATGGTATGGGGAGGGAGGTGGGAGGAGGGTTCAGGATGGGGAACACATGTATACCTGTGGCGGATTCATTTTGATATATGGCAAAACCAATACAATGTTGTAAAGTTAAAAAAAATAAAAAAATAATAAATAATAATAAAAAAAATAACATTACTGAAGACAAACAGTGTTACTCAGTGTAATGATAAGGCTGACAATTTACAGGACAAATTGTGTGGAAAAGTTAAGCCATTTATGCCTTACACACAAACACACATATGTATGTGTGTGTCTCTCTCCATATTATATATATGTATATATATAGATTATATAAAGATTGAGGGCAGGAAGAGAAGGGGATGACAGAGAATGAGATGATTGGATGGCATCACCGACTCAATGGACATGGGTTTGGGTGGACTCTGGGAGTTGGTGATGGACAGGGAGGCCTGGCGTGCTGTGGTTCATGGGGACGCAAAGAGTCGGACACAACTGAGAGACTGAATTGAACTAAATATAAGTTTCCATGTTACTCTCTTCATATATCTCCCCATTCCCTCCCTCTTCCCAACCATAAGTCTGTTTCTAAATCTGTTTCTCTATTGCTGCCCTGTAAATAAATCCTTTGGTATCATCTTTCTAGATCCCGTATGCATGTGTTAGTATACAGTATTTAGCTTTCTCTTTCTGATTTCCTTCACTCTGTATAATACGCTCTAGTATCATCCATCTCATTAGAAATGACTCAGATGCATTCCTTTTTATGGCTGAATAATATTATATTGTTCATATGTACCACAACTTCTTTATCCATTCATCTGTTGATAGTCATCTAAGTTGCTTCCATGTTCTAGCTATTGTAAATAGTGATGCAATAAACACTGGGCTACATGTGTCTGTTTCATTTTTGCGTCACCTGATCCAGAACTTCCTCAGGGCAGAAAAGTGTCTACACAGAGGGCTATTTTTCAGAAAATGTGGAAAGCAAATGAAGAACCCACTGCTGCATACAGCAAATGATTACAACTTGAGGAACAATAAAAAACTGATAGAAGTCTGAGAGGAAAATTTGTGAAGAAAGAGTCTTTGAAGAATTATGGCATTGAAAATCTCACATGAGTATTAGGGAATATAGAAATTTATGTCCATGCCCAGAGAAACAGTTGTGTTAAAAAAAAAAAAAAAAAAAAACAGAGAACCTGAGACGACTCTAAACTGTTACCTCAGACTGATCTTTAGGCTCTGCACAAAGAGGAAGGAAAGACTGAGCAAGGTCGGTAACTGGCCAGCTAAGGATAAAGGAGTGTTGCAACAAAGAGCCGGTATGCAAAGACTAAGAGAATTTTGGGTTCTGGTTCCATTTATAAGCATCCAAAGACATCACGCAACATCACCTAACCAAAAGAAGAAAGACTGCAGACCACACATATCAATGAATACATTCTTTACAAACATAGATTACAAAACTCATTAAAAAAACATCCAATTACAAAGCAGAGAAAGCAACAACAAACAATTTCAAGGTGGCAGAGGAATCTAATTTCCAGAATTAACAAGTCTAAAATTTTAAATGTTCAGGTTTCAACAAAAAATAATGAAACATGTAAAAAAAAAAAATGTATGCTTCACTCATAGGAAAATTAACCAAAATTGTCTCTGTGGAAGTATAGACATTGGACTTACTAGAAAAAGACTCTATTGTCTTATAGTCAAAGAGGTAAAGGAACTATGGACAAAACTAAAGGACATTATGCAAATAATGCCTCAAGAATGATAGATATCAATAAAGAGAGAAACTATAAAAAAGGAACCAAACAAGAATTCTGGAGTTGAAATGTATAAAAGGTACAAAATGATTGTATAGTTTGTCTCTCTACAAACATAGTAAAAGTAAACAAAAAAAATCAGAATTGATTTTGCTTAACTCTTAAAAAAAGTCAAAGGCTTATAGCAATCAATAAATATCAAATCAAGAAGGCAACTTAAAAATAGTTGGAGAGCTTTAAACTATTTTTTATAAAATAATAAAAAAAAATCACTAGAGAATTTCAACAAGAGATTTAAGGAAGACAAAAGTGTATATATATAAGAGAGATCAATTGCAGTTATCCAGTCTGAGGGGCAGAAAGAAAAACTAATAGAGACAAAAAAAAAAAAAAAAAAAAACAGCATAAAAGGCTTGTAAGACATCATCAAACTTACTGATAATGCAGACTAGGAGTCCCATTGGGAGAGGAAAAAGTGACACAGTATGTGATGATACAATAGCTGAAAGTTTCTAAATTTGATGGAAGATATGATTTTACACAAATAGGATATGTAATCCTCGAAGGCTGCAGTCCATGGGGTCGCTGAGGTTCAGACACCACTGAGCGACTTCACTTTCACTTTTCACTTTCATGCATTGGAGAAGGAATTGGCAACCTACTCCAGTGTTCTTGCCTGGAGAATCCCAGGGACGGGGGAGCCTGGTGGGCTGTCATCTATGGGGTTGCACAGAGTTGTACACGACTGAAGCGACTTAGCAGCAGCAGCGATGAACTCCAAGAAGAATGAATACAACAGTATCCACATTGAGACACATTATAATCAAACTGTCAAAAGACAAAGAGAGCACCCTGAAATCAAAAGGAGAGAGGCTACTTACCACAAACAAGTGGTTGACAACATTAAGTGTCAATTTCTTAGCAAAAATGATGGAGGCCAGAAAGTTGTGGGGTGGCATTCCTAAACTGCTGGATAATAGCAACAAAATAATCCACTGAATTCCATATCTGATTAGCAAAATTTCAAACTCAATAAGAAATTTAAGCAGTTTATAGCATATGGAACTATATTCAATATTTTCCAATAACCCACAATGAAAAATAATCTGAAAAAGAATATACATATATATAGACACATATATGTAAGTACACAACAGAAGCACTTTGCTATAAACCTATTTCTAACACAGAACTGTAAGTCAACTAGACTTCAATTAAAAAAAAATCAAGGTAAACAAAAGTTCAAGGAATTTGTTGTTTGTAGACCTGCCCTATAAGAATGCAGAAAGGAGTCTTCCTGATGTAAACACAAGGACACTAGACAGCAACTTGAAGCCATACATCAAAATAAAGAAGACTGGTGGAGAGAACTACATAACTAAATGCAAACTCAATTATTATAATATTTCTTGTTTAAAATCTCTCTGCTTGTCCCTGTATGATTTAAAGGACCAAGGCATAACATAGATGTAAATTTATGTTAATGCATATGTAATATGTAGTTTATGATGTAATATGTAATATGTAATTTATGATGACAACAAAACATCCAGCCCTGTCTCCCATCATGATTGTGTTTGGATATAAGGGCTTTGAAGAAAGTAATTAAAAGTGAAATGAGGTCAAAGAGCGGGGCCCTAATCTAATAACATTGATGTCCTTGTAAGAAGCAGAATGGACACCAGAGCACACACAGAGAAAAGGCCATGTGCCAATACAGTAAAAAGGGTCTGCAAGCCAAGGAGAGAGGTCATATCAGAAATCAACTTTGCCAGCACCTTGATCTTGAATTTCCAGCCCCCAGAATTATGAAAAAATATAGCTCTCTTGTGGCTCAGCTGGTAAAGAATCCGCCTGCAGTGTGGGAGACCTGGGTCGGATCCCTGGGTTGGGAAGATCCCCTGGAGAAGGGAAAGGCTACCTACTCCAGTATTCTGGCCTGAAGAATTCCATGGACTTATGTCTATGGGGTCACAAAGAGTCAGACACGACTGAGCAACTTTTAATTTCACTTTTCACAATTCTCTTGTGTCAGTCAGTCTGTGGTATTTGTTATACAAGCCTTAGCAGATAAGCACATGCATTCTGTCCTTAGTCCTAGTATGGGTAATATGTTCTTTTCAAGGTTAATATATATCTCATACATAACTTCTTTATTAATATAATTACGAATTATTAAGAGGTTGATTGCCTTATTTAATTAAATGAAATTTTGTGTAAAATCTTTTTCATGAAATTTTCAATCTGATTATATAGCTTTAACTCACTGGAATCACATACAGTATTAACATAAAATGTATTCCTTTCTAAAGAAACCGTCAATGTAGATCATAATTCTCTTATGGCCATCTGAAACACGTTTACTAATATTTTGTAAGACAATATATATATTCATTCATAAATATCACTTTAGTGCTCAGTTGTTTCAGTCATGTCTGACTCTTTGCGACCCTATAGGCTGTAGCCTGCCAGGCTCCTCTGTCCATGGGATTCTCCAGGAAGAATACTGGAGCGGATTGCCGTGCGGACTTCCAGCAGCTCTTCTGGACTGAGGGATTGAACCTGTGTCTCCAGCAATTATTTTGGAGTGATCCAGCTTAGAATCAAGATTGCTTAAACTTAGCGAAGACTGTATTTTTCCATGCTCAGTAGCTGTTTTATAAAATGAGAATTGTTATTTGTCATAGAAATAGGATATGCCCCATAAAATTAAGTTGAACTTGACTAACTTTTAGAAGCCATTATTTGTTTTTTTTTTAAATTTTGATTTGATGATTATTTACTCTGAATATTGATTCATTAAGTTATTTGTGCTTCATTGGATTAATTTTATGAAATTTTGGCTCTGCTTGAGTATAATTTGTTTCAAGATTTTCAAATTCATTGAATTGCCACCACAATCTAGTCATATATACACAAATGCATGCACACACACATGCACACATACATTTTAGCTATTCCATTTTAGTTACTGGTTTTTTTTTACTCTTTTCATCTTTATTTAGATTTATCAGAAACCATTTCATCTTTTTTTAAAGCCATCAGTTCCTGAACTGTTTAATACATTTTACGGATTCAATTTGCTTTGTTTTTGGTGTATTAATTTCCATCTATAAATCAACTACATTTCTTTAATCATTTGAAGTAAATCATTAGTTAAATTTAAAAAATTATTCTGTTTAATGTTTAACAAACTTGGTCTCTTCATCTCTGAGCATAGTTTTAGGTTTCAATTTTGATTTATTATTCATTCTATATATATTATCTAGGTTTTTTATTACCTCATTATTGTGGCTTATTTTTATACTTTTGTTATTAAATTGTTAGACTTTTAGTTATGTGCACATGTTTGTATATTTGATATGTATTAATGTAACTGAAAAATAATATTAATTGAACAATGTATTTTATCTATCTATCTACTCTCTCAGTCATGTCTGACTCTTTGCGACCCCATGGCCTATACCCTACCAGGTTCCTCCGTCCATGGGATTCTCCAGGCAAGAATACTGGAGTGGGTTGCCATTTGCTTCTCCAGGGGATCGTCCCGACCCAGGGATCAAACCCGGATCTCCCGCACTGTAGGCAGACACTTTACCCTCTGAGCCACGAGGGAAGTCCATGTATTTTATAGGAGCATTCAAGTTTTTTCACTAACCTAAAATATAAAAGTATACAAACATATTCAAAGATACTGACAACACCCACACATATTTTGTCTCTAATATTATTTGCTATTTGGTAGCTAAATATTGCAAACAGTTGCCAGGGATCCATTTCTTTTCTGGAGACCATGTTTCAAGACATCACAGTAACAGAGGCTGAAGCAGTCTTAGGGTGGTTAGGGTATCTGGTAGCTAGAAATGGGTTGCCATTTCTATGCTGGGTAGTAAACTAAAATTAAGACCAACTTGGAAGGAGTCCAAGTCTTTAAACCACCACTTTTTTAAGGCTTATCAACACCAAGGGAAAGACGGGATTGTGCCAATTTTCTGCTCCACAAGTAGAGGACATTCCAATATGTCTCACAGCAAATTTTGAGAAGAGTTGCACAGAGCTCAAGTTGTAAAACAAAATCTGTCATCTGTGTCATTTAATAATCATGGATTTACTGCAATGAGGAATTGTAGTAAATTGCCTATTTAAGCTGCTAGATAGGTTTCCTTATTCTTTGAATATTAACCAGAAAATTTCAACCTTTGCCCTTTCTATTACCCAAGCTACATCCAAGATAACATTAGCTAATTTTTCTTTACTATGATAGAGCATGTTATAATAAGTAGTCAAGGAAAGCTTAAATGAATACTTGAAATTAGCATCATGCGTTAGAGAGGGGATAAGAATTCTTCCACAGTCTACCATGTATCATCTTACACAATATGGATTGGTGAGGAATATACATAAAAGCAAGATTTTCAATAGTGTTAACATAGAAAAGGGCTTCCCTTGTGGCTCAGCTGGTAAAGAATCTGCCTGTAAGGCGGGAGACCTGGGTTCCATTCCTGGGTTGGGACGATCTCTTGGAGAAAGGAAAGGTTACTTCCTCCAGTATTCTGGCCTGAAGAATTCCATGGAGTGCATAGTCCATGGGGATGCAAAGAGTTGGATACAACTGAGCAGCTTTCACTTCAAGGTTAAAGTGCTACACTCAATATGCCAAACAAATTTGGAAAATTCAGCTGTGGACACAGAACTGGAAAATGTCAATTTTAATTCCAATCCCAAAGAAAGGCAATGCCAAAGAATGCTCAGACTACCACAAAATTGCACTCATCTCACACACTAGTAAAGTAATGCTCAAAATTCTCCAAGCCAGGCTTCAACAGTACATGAACCATGAACTTCCAGATGTCAAACTGATTTAGAAAAGTCAGAGGAACCAGAGATCAAATTGCCAACATCCATTTAATCATTTAAAAAGTAAGCGAGTTCCAGAAAAATATCTACTTCTGTTTTATTGACTATGTCAAAGCCTTCGATTCTGGTGGACAGTAACAAAGTCTGCAAAATTCTTAAGGAGATGGGAATACAAGAACACCAGACCTGCCTCTTGAGAAATCTGTATGCAGGTCAGGAAGCAACAGTCAGAACTGGACAAGGAACAACAGACGGTTCCAAATCAGGAAACGAGTACGTCAAAAGCTATATATTGTAACCCTGCTTATTTAACTTATATGCAAAGTACATCATGAGAAGCACTGGGCTGGCTGAAGCACAAGCTGGAATCAAGATTGCTGAGAGAAATATCAATAACCTCAGATATGCAGATGACACCACCCTTATGGCAGAAAGCAAAGAATAACTAAAGAGCCTCTTGATGAAAGTGAAAGAAGAGAGTGAAAAAAACGGTTTAAAGCTCAACATTCAGAAAACAAAGATCATGGCATCTGGTTCAATCACTTCATGCCAGATGGGAAAACAATGGAAAGAGTGGCAGACTTTATTTTTGAGGGGGCTCCAAAAATCACTGCAGATGGTGACTGTAGCCATGAATTTAAGACACTTACTCCTTGGAAGAAAAGTTATGACCAAACTAGACAGCATATTAAAAAGTAGAGACATTACTTTGCCAACAAAAGTCTTTCTAGTCAAAGCTATGCTTTTTCCAGTAGTTATAAATGGATGTGAGATTTGGACCATAAAG
Organism: Bos indicus; assembly: GCF_029378745.1. NCBI lineage: Eukaryota > Metazoa > Chordata > Mammalia > Artiodactyla > Bovidae > Bos > Bos indicus. The sequence goes on from NW_027223722.1 coordinate 291,471, forward strand.
AATGTTGAGCACCGAGGAGTGATGCTTTTGAACTGTGGTGTTGGAGAAGACTCTTGAGGGTCCCTTGGACTGAATGGAGATCGAACCAGTCCATCCTAAAGGAAATCAGCCCTGAATATTCATTGGAAGGACTGATGCTGAAGCTGAAACTCCAATATTTTGGCCACCTGATGGGAAGAACTGACTCACTGAAAAGACCCTGATGCTGGGCAAGACTGAAGGCAGGAGGACAAGGGGATGACAGAGAATGAGTTGGTTGGAAGGCATCACCCACTCAATGGACATGAGTTTGAGTAAACTCCTGGAGTGGTGATGGACAGGGAGGCCTGGTGTGCTGCAGTCCATGGGGTCCCAAAGAACTGGACACGACTGAGTGACTGAACTGAAGTGAACTGAACTGAATTGTCAGTCTAAATAATTCAGTTATTTAGAAAATACCCACTTTAGATATTAGGGTGAATTATTGGGGGATATCTTAAGGTATATACTCTAAGTATGGAGTTTTCCCAAAAACTAAAAACATAAATACCATATGATTGAGCAATTCCATTTATGGGTATTTTTTCAAAGTGTGTATCAAGAGATGAATGAATAAGCTGTGTTATGCCTGGATTATTACTCAGCCAAAAAGAAGAATGAAATCTTGTCATTTGTGAGAAAATGGATGGACCTAGAGGGTTTTATGCTAAGGAAAATAAGTCAGACAGAGTGACAAATACAGTATGATGTCACTTGAATGTGGAAACTGAAAATCAAAACCAGTGAACCAAAATAACCAAACAGTAATGTAGTCATTGAAACAGAGAACAAAGAAGTTGTTTACAGAGAGGAGAGGGATGTGGTGATGAGAGAGCTCGGTGAGAGAGATTAAGACTTACAAACTTACCTTATAAAATAAATGAGTTTGGGAGACAAATGTACACCATGAGAACACAGTCAATGAGAACAGTCCTTTGGGCAGCTGGAATAAAAGAGCAGGAGAAATATAAGGAATGACAACTAAAATGTAAAGAGCCTTTTTGGAGAGAAATCCTCTGTGTCAGAAGAAAAGAGAGAAACACGCTTAAGCTACAAACGGAGATCAATGATGGATCATGAACTTTTTACCCTGAAAGCAGACTGAGTTCTGAAAAATCCTGACATGCAAGTCTTGAAAGGGTAATATTGATCTCCTATGACTACTGGAATGAGCAGATATGAGAAAACAGAATTCTAAAAGACAATGACAGAAGGATAGATGTTAGAAATAAATTTGCAGTTTCTTAAACAACAAAGACTGAGTTGTGTGAAGGGGGAAATGATCCCAGTTGTAGACACTAAGGTGACTGGCTTATGACAATTTCTTAAGTTCTACCTCTGTTGAGGGGGTTACTTTATACATATGTGTTTTTACAAAAAGTTCTTTTGAAAGTAAATAGATAAAAACATTTAATGAAAAACTTACTTATATATATGGAACATACAGATATATACAGAACATAAAGATAAAACTGTAGATAAAACTAATACTACATCAACGCAGCAAAACAAATGAAGCTGTACTAAATGAGGACTCTCAGGAGAGAGGCAATGAGGCCTCCCCTGATCTGATCCAGATGAGGCTCCTGATGCTGTGTGGGCTCCACCACCTCTGGGGTCCAGGATGGGGTCCAGGTCCAGGTCTTCAGGGATTCAGATGAGAGCCTGCAACGACAACACAGGTGATGGAGTCCCTGGGATGTGCAGAGTCAGACAGAGGAAGGCTCCCTGGGGAGGGTGAGCAGGACCCAGAAGACGTCCCAGCATCTAGACTTGGCTTTGGGGCTCAGATCTGCAGGGCACTGGGTCTGTTTGCTGCTCTTTGCTGAGGGTGTTGTCTGTTAGTAAGGAGTGTCTAGAAATGTTCCACAGGAGCAAGTACACCTGGGCATCTGGCTGGCAAACCTCAACTGATGGGTCCCCTGGACAGTGAGACTCAGGCAAAGGAACAGGGGACTTGGGATTCAGGATTGAAAGCTTGGGTCTCCCCTTCCCTCTAGGCCCTGGAAGGAGCAGGAGGTCAGATGACACAGAGGGTAGGAGAACCTGCCCACCCATCCTAGACAGTAAAACTGCTCCTGAGACCTGAGCATTGGAAATGGACAATCACCTGGAATCTCTGTTTTCCTGAATAATCATTTATAAGCCCCAACCAAACTCTTCTGAGGTTTCTGCTTTTAAACTGTTTTTATATTATAAAAAGTACATTTTAACTGTTTAGCATATTGCAACATTGAAATTTGAGAGAAAACATTCCTTTTCAAACTATAATAAAACAAGATATGTTATTAATGACAGACTTGGGAACAAAATAAAAGGAACATGAGTAACTTGAATTCTGCCACTCATCCCAAGTGGGCTGCTCAGTCGCTTGAGTCATGTCTGAGTCTGAGCAACCCTATGGATGATAGCCCACCAGGTTCCTCAGTCACTGGGATTCTTCACGCAAGAACAGTGGAGTGGGTTGCCATGTACTTCTCCAGTGGATCTTCCATACCCAGGGATCAAACCCTTTTCTTGTGTCTCCTGCATTGGCAGGAGGGTTCTTTACCACTAGCACCACCATCCCAAGTGCACAAAGGACTAAATTGCTTTCTGGTGTGTCTTCAGATGGACACATACACAAAAGAATCTACTGAACCTCCAAATTCAGGTTGAGAGATGCTGCCCTGAGGTGACCTAGGACCCCAGGGTTCCAGATCCTGAGAGACCCCAGACTCGGGCACCCCCAGGCTGGCTGGGACCATCAGGACCAGGGAGCACCCACAGGGATGCAGAGCTGCCAGGTGACACCCTGCCTGCACGACTTCTGGGCACCTGTGTCTCCTTCACTCTGTTCCCAGAGCCCAGGACTGGGGAGGGCAGGGCCGCCCCAACCTCTCTCTGCAGCTGGTGATGGACTAGGGATTCCCCCTGCTGCCTTTAGCGGGGTTGGGAGGGCAGAGCTGGATCCTGCCGAGGGAGATGAGGAAACCCCCACAGGGGGATCTTTAAAGAGAGAACTCTGGAACAGCAGCTCCTGGACACCTGCACATGGTGGCCCCATAGTGCCCCCAGCCTCCCTGCAAATGTAAGAGCTGCCAGAAGAGCCAGTCCAGCAACCTCGGGGGCGTCTGTGGACGGGACCTGTGCCCTGGGGAGACATGCTCAGGGCATCCTCCACTCGTCTGCACAGAGTGTTACCACCCTCTTGTCTCTACATTTGTGGTGACCCTCAGAAGCAGACCCCATGGTTTCTGCTGGTGATTCTGAAGCACCAACAAGCGAATGGGGTCATGACAGAGACACAGGCCCTCGTCTGCCTCACCTTTCACCCCAGGTCCCACGTTCACTCTTGCTCTTCCAGGTCTTCCTCATCATCACTGCTGACTTCTCCTGAAGCAGTCTTCAAAAAGATGACCAGAGATCTTTTTGGTATCTGGAAGGAAGAGATCAGTCAAGCAGGTCCAATCCCTCCCAGGGTAGGAAAGCAACCATATGGGGTAGCTCAGGGCAGTGCAGACTTCATGGGGGCCCTTCAGCTGTGTGGGTCCAGACCTGCTGACTCCAGCCTCAACTCCTGCTCAGGCCACTCGTGGTGACAAAACCAGGTTCAAGAGTGCAGACATGAGGTCAGGAGTAGGGAAATGCTCAGAAAATGGGGGAATAGGACTGAAGATAGATTCATAGATTTTATATAAGCTCCTAGGTCCCCAAGTGCCTATAGAGACCAGGTCCTGCAGAAGGCTAATCAGAAAAAGAGGGAAAGAGGAGAAAGGGAAGGGTTGCAAAGAAGAGTCTATTGATCAGAAAAAGAGAGAACATTTTTAAAAGATACGAAAGAAGAAATAAATGACCTCTATAGTCTTGTTCTCCTCCAAATCCTCAATATGCACCATGCAGTTTCTTGGTGTCTGAGGGCAGCACTCATCTGGAGTGGCTGTGGGAAACCAAAGGGGAGATTTAGAGTCAGGATGTGACCAGGGGACCCTGTGCTCCTCACAACCTGGCCTTGGGACCCCTGGTGCCCTTTTCTCCAGGGACCTCCCAGGGCCTCAGTGTTTCACTTCTGCAATGAAAAAGTGGGTCTTTGACATCCAACATCCTGTTGCCACCCTCAGCTTGTCTACGAGTGATGAGGAATGACACCATTTCCACGCGTTCCTCCTCCAGGTGGTCACTGTCTTCATGCATCTCTGCCCACGACCTTGCTTGCCTCCTTCTCCCGCTGTTTCCCCTCTACTTCCTTCATCATTTATCTCCTCTAGTCACTGTTCTTTTCCTTCCTCCTTGAGTCTCCACCAACCCTAGAGTTCTCCAACATGGAAACATTAGAAGAAGGACCATGTGTGTATGGCCACAGTCTCTAATGAGTCCATTATTTAATTAAACAATCCATCACTCTCAGGAATGGCCTGACATGGACATGAGAATCTTCTGAGTTCTAGGGGAGGGGAGGACAAAAAGTTCACATAACAGAGACTATCCTGTTGCCTGATGTGACCTCAGTGGCCTGGGAGATACTTAATGCTCTCAGCAACACCTTAAGTTTCCCAGACCCTAAGAGAGGATAGAGGCAAACACTTTCAATTTCATTTAGCCAGAAATGGAAAAAAGAAATCCAAAAATATATATGGAACCTCTAAGGACTCCAAACAGACACAATATTCTGGAGAACTAATTTCAAATTTTCTCACCTCCTGATTTCAAAATACAGTACAAAGATATAGGGATCAAAGCTGTATGATAGTGACATAGGAACGCATGCATAGCCCTAAAGACAAGAATAAAGAGCCCCAAGTAAACTCATGGATATAGGGTCAAATGAAATTCACCAAGTTTCTAAGGCAAGAAAAGAGTGAAAGCATAGTCTCTTCAACAGTCAGTAGGATGAAAAGATAACCTACAGAAAATTACAAACAATATATCAGAAAGGGAGATCATACTCAAAGTATATAAGAAAATACCACAACTCAAATGTAAAACAAGTGAAAAAAATGAAAGGTAAATAAATGAGTTGAGGAGTATGCAAAGATTGTGATCAAAACCACCGAGAGCTTCTGTCTGGAGGGAGTATTGGGTTCTAAGATGACCAATCACCCTGAGTCCTGCTGCTCTGAGTCTCTGACCTAGGTTTGGTCAGTCCCAGAAGACCAGGTCAGTAGGGCTCCTAGAACATGTGTAAAGAAAGCCAGCAGCCCCTTCACAGTCTCTAGAATCTGCAGCCATGCTGGTCTCTAGGAACACATGGGCTGCTCTCACGTGGAAGCACCTTCAGCACAGCATCCTTGGGGAGGTGTGGTTCTGAGATGAACTCCAGCAGACTCAGCCCAGGCAGGGACGCAAGAGCACGTGTGCTCTAACTCATTCAACCCTGAGAGCACCCTTTACATGAGGAATAAACAGTGAGGACAAACATGAGGGCAAACCACACGTCCTGAAAATGCACACGGAGAGAGTTCATGTCTCACCCACCACCTGACACTCACTGCCAGAACTTGGTCTCCAGTGTCAAGTGACTATGAGACTTTTGTGCCACTAGGATATGGCCATCATAGGAGAATTTAAACATGAAGCCAAAGTCCTTCATGTATACTACAATGCAGGTAATAACCAGAAGCCAAGCTTTCATATTTGGCAGGTGAAAGGGCAAGGAACAAGTCTTGTGAGAAATGATATTTTAAATCGAAAAGCAAGAAGAAATGACTATAAGCACAACAGAATAAACTACATGGACACATAGCTCTATTATATTGTTAAAATACGAAAAGAACAAACTACAACTCTAGACATATTTCCTTCTTCTTCCTCAGTTTATATTCATCTCTGAAGAAGCAGGTCTAACTCAACTGGTCCAGGAACCCTCTCCCTCTAAATCTCGCCCGAGAGTTGTTCCCTACCTGCATTCTCTTCCACATCACTGCTGCTAGCGTTTTCCAGAAAACACTCTGTAGAAAGATAACCATGAGCAATAATACAGTTATTATACAAGTTGAGCTACCCATTTCTCCTCCTCCACTTGGCTCACACAGCATCTCCCCGGTCTTCCCTCCAGGCTCACAAACCTCCCCTGTGCTTTGTGGAGTCAGAGCCCTTCAAGAAGACGGTGATCACATTTGAACATATTCACATGAGAAAGAGGCTGAGACAATTACCTTTTAACCTTACACTTCTACAGGCCCAATACAGCTCTTACATTCAAGGTTATAAAGCTGAAATGCCAATGCTTATGGACACTTTTGAAATATGGGTAGTGTGACCAAGCCATGTGTGCTTTTTGTGATTGTTTCAATATAACAAGTTAAGTATTGTGGAAATATGTTAATTATATATAGGCAGCTCTAGCTAATGGCTGCTACACTGGAAAGTTCAGCTCTAAGGGCTCCACAGACAAGGAAAAGGCAACTAATTGCCTGTTCTATTTTTCATTTATTCCAGATGATATGATGGCCTGATAAGATCATTCATATGTAGGTATATCTGGGGCTCTTGAACCCAGTCCAGGCACTGGGAGAGTGCTTGTGAACATCCCAATAGTGCTGGAGTGGGTAGCCATTCCCTTCTCCAGGGCATCTTCCCAGCCCAGGAATTGAACTCAGGTCTCCTACATTTCAGGCGGATTCTTTACCAGCTGAGCCACAAGTGAAGCTCGAGAATACTGGAGTGGGTAGACTATCCCTTCTCTAGCAGATAGCCCTGACTCAGGAATCGAAACAGGATCTACTGCGTTTCAGGCAGATTCTTCAACAATTGAGCTACCAGTGAAGCCCTAGTAAGGTGAACACTCAGATTCAAAGAAAATTCTCAGGAGGGAGCTCATTTGTGGGTAGAGGCAAAGGGCATGGCCCAGCATTCGTGTACTACAAGTAACCAGAAAGTAGGTATGGAGGGAAGGGAGGAATATTCACTCTCTTCATGAGCCCATCTTTCCCATCCCTGATTCTAGAGGACCCAAGCAAGGCAGTGGAAAGGGCTTATTAGGAAGTGAAAGTTTTGTGCACTGGAAACCATAGAACACTGTTAAAAGAAGAGACAAGTAATCGGAATACCGTACCATATTCATAGACTGGAATATTTTAGTGTTGTTGACCTTCCTATACTCCTAAAAGTGATGTACATATATATTGAAACCACTTACAAAATCCCATGTCATTTTAATGAAATGGAAAAAAAAAATCTCCCAAACTACGGAACCCAGAAGAAACCCAAAGAACAAAAACAGTCTTGAGAGCAAAGAACAACAATGGGGCCTTCAGGCTTCCTGAATTCAAAACCGGCAAGAATGCCACAGCAGTCAAAACTGTGTTCTACCTGCAGCTAAATAGGCAGAGAGACCAATGAATCGTAAGGAGGGAATCTTGAATACACTGACCCCTGTGGCCAAATGATATTTGCTAAGGTTCTAAAATTATCAAGTGAAAGGATCGTCTCCTCAAAAATCAATAGACAGGCAACCTATAGAATCAAAGAAGTATCTGCAAACTTTGTATCTGAATAAAGAGCCAATATCCCGAATATAAAAGCAACTGCTAAAACACAACTTCACAATAATATCAGGCAAATAACTGACTTTAAAACATGTTCAAAAGCTTCCATAGACATTTCTTCATAGAAGACATAGAAGTGATCAATATACATAGGAAATATGCTTAGCATCACTAAGTAGTAAGTGGGGTACTTAGTGGAAATGGAAACCAAGTCAAAAGGAGGTATCACCTTTCAGGAGGTGTATTATATGAAGAAAATAACAGATGTTGGCAAATATGTAGAGAAGTGGAACTTCCGTGCCTGTTGGTAGGAATGATAAACGGCATAGCCATTATAGAACAGTTTGGAAGTCCCTCAAAAAACTATTAAGATTATCATAAGATCCAGCAATCATTTATTTGAGTTTATTTCCAAAGGAGATAAAACTAGAATGTTTCAGGAGATACCTATAATCTCATACCCATTGTTGCATCGTACACAACAATCAAGATAGAAAAACTGCTCAGTGTCCAAGGGCAGATAAATCAAGAAAGAAAATGTGGTGCATACATACACTGGAATGTGATTGAGTCGTTAAAAATGAAGGCAATCCTGTCATTTGAAGCAAAGTGGGAAGCTACTGGTAAGGATGAAATAAGCTAGTGGCAGGAGGACAAATATTGAACAATTCCATTTACCTGCCGTATCGAAAGCAAAGTTCAGGGAAGCAGAGAATAAAAGGGTGGATCCAAGACCTGGGAAGAGGTTGACACAGGGAGTGTCTGTTCAATGGTTACAGGATTTTAGTGGCAGTATGGAAAATTCTAGAGACGTGCTAAACAACATGGTGCATTGAGTTAACAGGACAGGCTGGACACTTCAAAGGGTAAGAGGCAAAGCTGGAATGAACTTCCTCCATTTATGCCTGGAGCCTCTTCCTTTCTCAGATTCCTCTGAAACTGGGTGTTGTTTTGGCAGCCCTTCTGCCCTTCTGCAGGGGCTGCCTGCAGAAGGAAGGTGCCTCCCCAGTACTGGGGGCCTTGGATGAGGGGGAGAGATTCATTCTGAGGCTCCAACAGAAAGAGTTTGAATGAGGGAAGTGGCAGAGTGGTGAATCATGAGCAATCAAAATCCTACAAGACCTACTAAGTGATGAGATATACTATTAAATGAAGGTGTGGTTGACCCAGTAAAGGGGATTCTGAAACAGTTTTGCTCATTAAGAATCTTATAGGACTTCTATGGTGGCTCAGTGGTTAAGAATCTACCTGACAATGCAGGAGATAGGAGTTCAACCCCTGGTCTGGAAAGATTCCACATGCTGTGGAGCAACTAAACCATGTACCACAACTACTGAGGCCACGTGCCAAACTATGGAAGCCCAAGAGCCCTGGAAGCCATGCTCTGCAACAAACAAGCCACTAAAGTGAGAGGCCTACGCACCACAACTAGAGAGTTGCCCTTGTTCTCCATAAGTAGAAAGAAGCCTGGGCAGCAACGAAGGCCAAGAACAGCCAATAAAAATTTTAATAAAAATTAAGAAGAATCTTGTAAACATCTTCCTCAGTAGTGATGGGATTTGTCTTCCTGGGAAAAGGATGTTCTCTTGGTATAAAATCAATGGATACAGTGAATGTATATACTTTGTTTTATTTTTATACACATAAACATTCATGGTACATTGTGATGGGAAATATTTTGGGGCTGACACCACTAACAGTGATGTTTAGGGTGACAGATATTTTGGAAAACACAACCCAAGAATTCAAACACACAAAGAATCACACTATTCATTATACATAAAAACACATCCAGTCCCATGGACAGAAACCTACACTATTAACCATAATACAGCTTCTTCCTGGAACTACAGTAATCATCCACATTGATCTCTTGTAAATTACTTTCTATCACCAGGGCCCCTATATTCATTCCCAGCAGGAATTTGGAATCAGTTTGGCCTCTACACTAAAACCAGCGAGAAAGCCCCAACTTTCTCATCTACAAAGTTTTTTCTCCCAAAGGGAACGATTCTAGAATACATACCACTTTCACATCCTGAAAGGGCCACCTGCAAGTACAGAAGAGAAGATGCTATGAGGGTAAGATCATATAGATGCACAGTCTTTGGTTCATTTGGTGACAGTAGAAAACCTGATGAGGAGCAGTGTGGAGTCCAGGGAACCCAGCAAGATCAGCACACACATACTCAGGATGAAAGGCATGACCTGTGCCTGGAGGATGGAACTCCAAGTCATTTAGGCTGGAAATTGCACAATTCTTTTCCTAGAAGAAATGTTGCTGCAGGAGAGAGAAATCTGTACTCTACACAGTGTAATGGATGCTAACAATTTTAGTATCTTGTGGACTGAGGAATGATGAGCTGGTAATAAGACTCTCGTCTACATTATTCCAACAAAGGGAACTGTCTCTATATGAAACAAAAACCATCAGAGTCACAACTTAATTCTACTGAAAGAGAAATGAAACAATATTTCTATCTCATACCAAAAAAAAAAAAAACAGCTTGCCTTGGAGAAACACTGAGTCTCTTCTGTGTTGTCACATGGTGGGTTGACTGGCAGGTCCTCAGTGAAGTCTAGAGGGACACAGAGTAGCTGTTAGAACACTGGTGAAGCTGTTCAGGAATCATGCAGGGGGTTTTCTCTTTGTGTGGACACGGGGTGGTGTGTCCAGATGTGGGAGGTTATTAAGCATGAGGTGAACTTGTGTTCATCCATCCTCTTTGGAGGAGGAAGGAAAGTCAAGGAGAGGAAGAAGGAAATGAAAATAGTACTTTGGCTTTCTAGCTAGAGGAACCTAATCAACATGAAATATTCAATCTAAAAAAAGGAAAGCTCTAAAATGTGTGTATTGTTCAATGAAAGAGACCCATGACTCCTCCTGCTTATTGTGAGGTCCTGCTAAATTACCACTGTCCCTTGATTTTTCCCAGATCACTCTTCTCCAGGATCTATAGTTGCCGATATTCTAATCATCATGTTTTGTATGAGACTTTGTACTTGATTAAAAGTGATCTCTGTTAGGGAACTGAATTCAATATTGGGCAAAGTATGCTATTCTCTTAATTCACTAACCAATTTTCTTAAATGAAATCAAATATGCAGTATTTGGCAATACTGAATTCCTGCCATTTAATAAGAGCCACTATGAATGATATCATATTTTTCTATCAATATTTGTTTTTTATAGTGTGCATGTCCACTGAGTCAGTTCCTGTCCACATTCACAAGGGCAATATGTATAGTGGGAAAGTTGATTATAGAAAGCACAGTTTCTCCACCAGGTCTTCTTGGGGAGCTAGAGGGACACAGAGTTGCAGTCAGGACATGGGTGAGGATGCTTATCAATCACTCAGTGTTTCTTTCTTCTTTTTTTTTCTCCTTTTATTTGAAGGGGACATAGGGTCAAGTGTATGCATGAGGGAGGTTAGTAGCTATGGACCGAGCTGCTGTTGAATCATCCTTTTTGCTGAATGAAGGAGAGCAAAGGAGAGGAGAAGGAAAGAAATGAAATAGTTTCTGTGTTTTGACTAGGGATAACGTAAATGATGGGGAAAAAAGTAACACTAAAATGCATGCCAGCTTTCAGTGACAGAGACCCATGAACCTCCTGCCTGTTTAGAGCATCTGTTAAGTGGTCCCTGTCTTCTGGATTTTTTCTCAGATCATCACCTCCCCAGGATCCACATTTGTAGCTACTGAATTTAGAATGTTTTCTCTCAGACTTTGTTCCTGATAAAAAGCAAACTCTGTTAGAGGACTGAATTCAATCCTACCTTTCCAAATAGCTACTATCAACCATGTGATATTCTTTCCCAGTCTTCATTTTCCAAACAATGTTTGCATGTCCACTGAGTCAGTGGCAGTTCATTCACAGAAGTCATACATTTAGTGGGACAGTTCATTGTAGAGAGGAAACATAGGCTGAACGCTGACTTTGTCTAACCCAGGATTACAACAATGTTCAGGAGATTACAACAAAAGGAATGGTCGTTAGACTAACTACCAAGTTCCTCTGTGAGATCTATTTGACACCTTCCATTGACTGTGTGCTACAGGGTCTAATCAATGTAAGTTTATGGTAATGTCACCCAGTACAATGAAATGTTTCCCTGATAGGATCTGCTCTTGTTCTTGTATAAGCAATGACACTAGGATCAACACATATGACCAACATTGTCTACACAAGGCCACACAACTCTCAAGATCTGAGAGCTGACCAGGAAGATACGACCACATGGTGCCTTTTACCCTGATGACTGTGCCAAAGTTGGCTGTTAATCCACCTTTGGTTGCCCTGGGTTTCAGGACAACTGACCCCACCTTAAAATGAGTCTGGAACTCTGGAGCTCTAGTACCTCCAGGCATGGACGTAGATGCAGGGACCCCTTTCTCCATGAGTGAGGACCATGGCTGAGCAATAAGTGCAGGTCAGGCGTCCAGAGCAGACACACTGGGACCACCCATAGGTTCCCAGTTTGGCTTGTCCACTTAGGAGGTCAAGAGCTTGGACTGCTTTTCTCAGCACCATCTCCATTTGAGGACAATGAATATTAACCAAACTTGCGGAATGGCTGAGTTGAGGGAAGAGTCAGGTAATATATAGACAATGTCCAGTGGTGATGAGAAGTGTTGAGACAGTTTATGGTTGACTTGCGCTGTGTAAGAGGGACACATAGCCTGAGGAAACACACATACATAGAGCTTCAGAATCACAACACATGGGCCCACACATGGGCCCACAAACCTGATTCACACAAAGCCACAGTATCTAAACGATGTAGCTGTTTCCAAGTACCATAGAACACTGACATTGTTCTTTTCTGGGAGATCAGTCTCTTCTCTGGACCCCCAGTCTTTACCCCCAATAGGAATCCAGCATCAGGGTGACTCTGGAAAGCTAGCTGGCAAGAGAGCCCCAGAATCATCAGTTAAATTGTTCCTCAGCAGAGGGACGGTCGCTGAATATTTACCATGTTCATTGGCTGCTCCGGCTGCCTGTGATTAGAGAGAAGAGAACAGTGTGAGGGTTGCCAGCACCATGTGTTCTTTGCAGTAACTTTTATGTTATCTGAGTTTTCGTTTTCCTCAGGTAACTAAACTCTTAAAAAAATCAATAGTTCCAAAAGGAAACAGAGAGGACCCTTGTTGAAAAGCCTGGGCTCTTTCACTTAGGATCTTTCAGTTTCCAGGAGGAAAAAATTCTACTGAGGAAAGTACCTACAGTAGTAATTGACAGTGTTTTTTAGTGTGCTTTTGAATCAGGTCTCTGTTGATAACAGAATTAACGTGAATATTTCACCAGCAAGGAATTGCATACATAAGTGCTAATATACATTGTCAGATTACTGTAACTGTATTTCGCTGAATGAAACATAAAGAAGTGAAGAAGCATCTATGTGAGACACAAACAGTTGAGCTTACCTCCAGGGGTTGGAGAGGTGATTCCTCAGCCCCAGCCTGGGGCAGTTCCACCACGAGGTGCTCCTGGGGAGCTAGAGGGAAACAGAAGGCCATCAGGACAGAGGAGAGGCTGCTTCCAAAGATCTCAGGTTTCTTGTTTGTTTGTTTGATGGGACATGGGGTGCAATGTGTACATCAGAGAGGTTAGTAACTGGGGACTGAGCTGCTCTTGAACCCTCCTCTTTGCTGGATGAAGTACAACAAAGGAGACAAGCAGGAAGGCAATGAAAGAGAGTGCCTGCATTTAACTGGTGATAACCAAAGTAGTGGGAAAAGTGAAACATTACAATGCATGCCAGCTTTCAATGACAGAGACGCATGTCCCTCCTGGCTGTTAGAGCTTCTGGGAAATCACACCTATCTTCTGGATTACTTCCTAGATCACTGCATCCTCAGGATCCACTGTTTCAGCTATTGTACTTACCAAGTCTGTGAGACTTTATTCTCAATTAAAAGCAAACTCTTGTTAGAGGACTAAATTCAATACTACCTTTCCAAATAGCTATTATTAATCATGCAATGTTGTTTTCCAGGCTTGATTTTCCAAACAACATTTGCAAGTCCACTGAGTCAGTGGCGGTTCACACTCACAGAAGTCACACTTGTAGTGGGACAGTTCATTATGGAGAGGAAGCATGGAGTGAACCTGACTGTCTCTGACCCAGCTGTGTATGAGATTTACGACAAGAGTCATGGTCACTAGACTATCATGTTCCACTGTGAGCTTTATTTGACCATTTCCCTCGAGTGTGTACTACAGGGTTTAATCAATGTGAGGTTATGGTAATGTTACCCAGTACAATGAAATACACCTCTGATGATAATATGCTTTTGTCCTTGTGTAAACAAAGACAGGAACACCAACACATATGGCTTACACTCTACAAAAGGCCACCCAACACTCAGAATCTGTGACTTTACCAAGAGGATGTGAGTCCCGAGATTCTCTTCCCAATGATGACTGTGCCAAAGTTGGCGATAATCCACCTATGGTTACCCTGGGTTCTTTGACCACTGTGCCCACCTTATAATTATAATGATGGGCATGATCTGAACCCCTGGGCCTGCTAGTACCTCCAGAGATGGATATAGATGCCAGGAACCCCTTTCCACATGACTGAGGATCACGTGGCTGACTGGTAGGAGCAGCTTACTCATTCAGAAGAGCCAAATTTGGATCAATCCTAGGTACTCAGTTTGGCTTTTCCACTAGGAGGTTAAGATTGTGGGCCATTTGTCCAATTGCCATCTTCACCTGAGGAAAATTAGTATTAAGCTATTTGGGGAAATGGATTCCCTGATAGCTCAGTTGTTAAAGAATCTGCCTGCAATGCTGGAGACCTGTGTTTGATCCCTCGCTTTGGAAGATCTCCTGGAGAAGGGAAAGAGTACCCACTCCAGGATTCTGGCCTGGAGAATTCCATGGACTCTAGTGCATGGGGCCGCCAAGATTTGAATACAAACTGAATGACTTTCACTTTCACTTTTGAGGAAAGACTGAGTTGAGGAAAGCATCAGGTAATGTATGGCCAGTGTGCAGTGGTAGTGAGAAGTGTTTAGAAAGTTCACAGTTGACTAGTGCTGTGTACCAGGGAAACATCTCCAGAGGCAACACACACAGACACAGAACTTCAGAATCACACCACCTGGACTCACACAAGGGCCCCCAACCCTGATTCACACAAACCCACAACATCTAAATGATGTAGTTGCTTCCAGGTACCATAGAACACAGACACTGTTCTTTCCTGGGAGATCAGTCTCTTCTCTGCACCTACAGCTCACACCCTAAGTAGGAATCTAGCATCAGGGCCACTCTCCAACCAGAGCCAGTCAGAGAACCCCACCTTTATCAGTTGGATTGTCCCTCAGCAGAATGATGATCCCTGAATATTTACCATGTTCACAGGCTTCCCCAGATTCCTGTGATTGCAGAGAAGAAAACAGAGTGAGTGTCTCAGCATCTTGAATTTTCTGCACTAAGTCTTCTGTTATCTGTTTTTTTTGTCCTCAGGTAACTAGCACTCTTCATTTCAGTGGCTCCAAAATAAAACAGACAGTCTTCTGTTGGGAAGACTGGTCTGTTTCACATAAGATCTCTCAGTTTTAATTTGACCAACGTTTACAAATTGTTTTTCAAAAAGAACACTTTCTGCTGAGCAAAGTACCTACAGTAATAAATGATGCTGTCCTATTTAAATGTCCTTTTGAATCAGGACTGTGTTAATAATAGATTTATCCTCTCTATATTCCCAGCCAAGGATTCGCATGCCTCAGTGGTAACATAAATTGTCAGATTACTATACCTGTGTTCGACTAAAAGGAAAATAAAGCAGTGAAGCTGCAGCCTTGCCCCAGATAAGAGAGGTGCACTTACGTCCACAGTGCTCAGAGGCTCGTCTTCAGCCCAGTCCTGGGGCAGCTCCACCACCATGTCCTCTTGAGGAACTGGAGGGACACAGAACAGCACAGGGACACAGGTAAGGTGCTCACTAACCTCTCAGGAGCCTTTTTTCATTGGAGGGGCATGGGGTGGAATGTATGCATAAGGCATTAGTAACTATGCACTGAGTTGCTGCTGAATCATCCTCTTTTTTGTATAAATAAGAGCAAATCAGAGGAGCTGGAAATAAAGAAACAAAACTTCTGTATTTTAACCAGTGATAACCTAACAGTTCGGGAAAAAAGAAACACTGAACTGCATGCCACCTTTCACTGACAGAGACTCATGAAACTCCTGCCTGTTTATATCTTCTGCAAAACCACCCCTATCCAGAAGGATTTCGTCCTAGATCACTGCCTCCCCAGGATTCAGTTTCAGCTGATGCACTTACTAAGTTTTCTGTGAGATTTTGTTCTTAATTAAAAGCAATCTCTGTTAGAGGACTGAATTCAACCCCTACCTTGCCAAATAGCTATAAACTATCATGTCATGTTTCTTCCTAGTCTTCACTGTCCAAACAATATTTGCACATCCACTGAGTCAGTGTCTGTTCACACTCATTGAAGCCATGCATTTCGTGGGACAGTTCATCATGGAGAGAAAGCATGGGGTAAACGTTGACCTTCTTGGACCCTGATGTGCAGGAGGTTTACAACAAGAGTCAAGGTCACCAAGCAGAGTGTCAAGTTCTACTGTGAGATCTATTTGACACCTTCCCTTCAAAGTGTGCTACAGGGTTTAACCAATGTAAGGCTTAGGGTAATGTCACCCAGTACAAAGAAATATCTCCCTGATGACAATCTGCTTTTGTTCTTGGTTAAGCAATGACACTAGCACCAACAGATATGGTTTGTACGGTCGAAATAAGGGAACACAACTTTCAGATCTTTGAATTGAATTGAATTAAAGATAGGAAACCCAAGGTGCCTTTCACAATAATGACTGTGCCAATGTTGTCAATAATCCACCTATGTTTGCCCTGGGTTCCATGACCACTGAGGCCATCTTACAATGATGGGCACAATCTGGACCTCTGGAGCTCTAGTACCTCCAGGCATAAACGTAGATGCAGGGACCCCCTTGCTCTATGACTGAGGATCCGATGGTTGAGTGATAAGTGCAGGTCAGGGGTCCAGAGCAAACACACTGTGACCACCCATAGGTTCCCATTTTGGCTTGTCCACTTTGGAGGTCAAGAGCTTGGGCTGTTTTTCTCAGCACCATCTCCATTTGAGGACAATGAATATTAACCAAACTTGAGGAATGGCTTAGTTGAGGGCAGAGTCAGGTAATATGTGAACAATGTCCAGTGGTGATGAGAAGTGTTGAGACAGTTCACAGTTGACTTGCGCTGTGTAAGAGGGAAACATCACCTGAGGAAACACACATACATAGAGCTTCAAAATCACAACACATGGGCCCACACATGGGCCCCCAAACCTGATTCACAGAAACCCACAGTATCTAAATGACATAGCTGTTTCCAAGTACCATAGAACAGTGACATTGTTCTATTCTAGGACATCAGTCTCTTCTCTGGACCCCCGGTCCTCACCCCCCGTAGGAATCCAGCATCAGGGTGACTCTGCAAAGCTAGCTGGCAAGAGAGCCCCAGATTCATCAGCTAAATTGTTCCTCAGCAGAGGGATGGTCGCTAAATATTTACCATGTTCGTTGGCTGCTCCGGCTGCCTGTGATTAGAGAGAAGAGAACAGTGAGAGGGTTGCCAGCACCACGTGTTCTCTGCAGTAACTTTTATATTATATGATTATTTGTTTTCCTCAGGTAACTAAACTCTTAAAAAAATCAATCGTTCCAAAAGAAAACAGAGAGGACCCTTGTTGACCCTCTTTCACTTAAGATCTTTCAGTTTCCAGGAGGAAAAAAATTCTACTGAGGAAAGTACCTACAGTAGTAATTGACGGTATTTTTTAGTGTCCTTTTGAATCAAGTCTCTGTTGATAACAGAATTAACGTCAATATTTCACCAGCAAGGAATTGCATACATAAGTGC
Source organism: Bos indicus (assembly GCF_029378745.1). NCBI lineage: Eukaryota > Metazoa > Chordata > Mammalia > Artiodactyla > Bovidae > Bos > Bos indicus. The sequence goes on from NW_027223722.1 coordinate 308,878, forward strand.
TAATATACATTGTCAGATTACTGTAACTGTATTTCACTGAATGAAACATAAAGAAGTGAACAAGCATCTATGTGAGACACAGACCGTTGAGCTTACCTCCAGGGGTCGGAGAGGCGATTCCTCAGCCTCGGCCTGGGGCAGTTCCACCACGAGGTGCTCCTGGGGAGCTAGAGGGAAACAGAAGGCCATCAGGACAGAGGAGAGGCTGCTTCCAAAGATCTCAGGTTTCTTGTTTGTTTGTTTGATGGGACATGGGGTGCAATGTGTACATCAGAGAGGTTAGTAACTGGGGACTGAGCTGCTCTTGAACCCTCCTCTTTGCTGGATGAAGTACAACAAAGGAGACAAGCAGGAAGGCAATGAAAGAGAGTGCCTGCATTTAACTGGTGATAACCAAAGTAATGGGAAAAGCGAAACATTACAATGCATGCCAGCTTTCAATGACAGAGACGCATGTCCCTCCTGGCTGTTAGAGCTTCTGGGAAATTACACCTATCTTCTGGATTACTTCCTAGATCACTGCATCCTCAGGATCCACTGTTTCAGCTATTGTACTTACCAAGTCTGTGAGACTTTATTCTCAATTAAAAGCAAACTCTTGTTAGAGGACTAAATTCAATACTACCTTTCCAAATAGCTATTATTAATCATGCGATGTTGTTTTCCAGGCTTGATTTTCCAAACAACGTTTGCAAGTCCACTGAGTCAGTGGCGGTTCACACTCACAGAAGTCACACTTTTAGTGGGACAGTTCATTATGGAGAGGAAGCATGGAGTGAACCTGACTGTCTCTGACCCAGCTGTGTATGAGATTTACGACAAGAGTCATGGTCACTAGACTATCATGTTCCACTGTGAGCTTTATTTGACCATTTCCCTCGAGTGTGTACTACAGGGTTTAATCAATGTGAGGTTATGGTAATGTTACCCAGTACAATGAAATACACCTCTGATGATAATATGCTTTTGTCCTTGTGTAAACAAAGACAGGAACACCAACACATATGGCTTACACTCTACAAAAGGCCACCCAACACTCAGAATCTGTGACTTTACCAAGAGGATGTGAGTCCCGAGATTCTCTTCCCAATGATGACTGTGCCAAAGTTGGCGATAATCCACCTATGGTTACCCTGGGTTCTTTGACCACTGTGCCCACCTTATAATTATAATGATGGGCACGATCTGAACCCCTGGGCCTGCTAGTACCTCCAGGGATGGATATAGATGCCAGGACCCCCTTTACACATGACTGAGGATCACGTGGCTGACTGGTAGGAGCAGCTTACTCATTCAGAAGAGCCAAATTTGGATCAACCCTAGGTACTCAGTTTGGCTTTTCCACTAGGAGGTTAAGATTTTGGGCCATTTGTCCAATTGCCATCTTCACCTGAGGAAAATTAGTATTAAGCTATTTTGGGGAATGGATTACCTGATAGCTCAGTTGTTGAAGAATCTGCCTGCAATGCTGGAGACCTGTGTTTCATCTCTCGGATTGGAAGATCTCCTGGAGAAGGGAAAGACTACCCACTCCAGGATTCTGGCCTGGAGAATTCTCTGGACTCTAGTGCATGGGGCCGCAAAGATTTGAATGCAAACTGAATGACTTTCACTTTCACTTTCACTTTTGAGGAAAGACTGAGTTGAGGAAAGAATCAGGTAATGTATGGCCAGTGTGCAGTGGTAGTGAGAAGTGTTTAGAAAGTTCACAGTTGACTAGTGCTGTGTACCAGGGAAACATCTCCAGAGGCAACACACACAGACACAGAACTTCAGAATCACACCACCTGGACTCACACAAGGGCCCCCAACCCTGATTCACACAAACCCACAACATCTAAATGATGTAGTTGCTTCCAGGTACCATAGAACAAAGACACTGTTCTTTCCTGGGAGATCAGTCTCTTCTCTGCACCTACAGCTCACACCCTAAGTAGGAATCTAGCATCAGGGCCACTCTCCAACCAGAGCCAGTCAGAGAACCCCACCTTTATCAGTTGGATTGTCCCTCAGCAGAATGATGATCCCTGAATATTTACCGTGTTCACAGGCTTCCCCAGATTCCTGTGATTGCAGAGAAGAAAACAGAGTGAGTGTCTCAGCATCTTGAATTTTCTGCACTAAGTTTTCTGTTATCTGTTTTTTTGTCCTCAGGTAACTAGCACTCTTCATTTCAGTGGCTCCAAAATAAAACAGACCAGTCTTCTGTAGGGAAGACTGGTCTGTTTCACATAAGATCTCTCAGTTTTAATTTGACCAACGTTTACAAATTGTTTTTCAAGAAAGAACACTTTCTGCTGAGCAAAGTACCTACAGTAGTAAATGATGCTGTCTTATTTAAATGTCCTTTTGAATCAGGACTGTGTTAATAATAGATTTATCCTCTCTACTTTCCCAGCCAAGGATTCGCATGCCTCAGTGGTAACGTAAATTGTCAGATTACTATACCTGTGTTCGACTAAAAGGAAAATAAAGCAGTGAAGCCGCAGCCTTGCCCCAGTTAAGAGAGGTGCACTTACATCCACAGTGCTCAGAGGCTCGTCTTCAGCCCAGTCCTGGGGCAGTTCCACCACCATGTCCTCTTGAGGAACTAGAGGGACACAGAACAGCACAGGGACACAGGTAAGGTGCTCACTAAGCTCTCAGGAGTCTTTTTCATTGGAGGGGCATGGGGTGGAATGTATGCATAAGGCATTAGTAACTATGCACTGAGTTGCTGCTGAATCATCCTCTTTTTTGTATATATAAGAGCAAATCAGAGGAGCAGGAAAGAATGAAACAAAACTTCTGTATTTTACCTAGTGATAACAGTTCGGGAAAAAAGAAACACTGAAATGCAAGCCACCTTTCACTGACAGAGACTTATGAAACTCCTGCCTGTTTATGTCTTCTGCAAAACCAGCCCTATCCTGAAGGATTTCTTCCTAGATCACTGCCTCCCTAGGATTCAGTTTCAGCTGATGCTCTTACTAAGTTTTCTGTGAGATTTTGTTCTTAATTAAAAGCAATCTCTGTTAGAGGACTGAATTCAACCCCTACCTTGCCAAATAGCTATAATCTATCATGTGATGTTTCTTCCTAGTCTTCACTGTCCAAAGAATATTTGCACGTCCACTGAGTCAGTGTCTGTTCACACTCATTGAAGCCATACATTTCGTGGGACAGTTCATCATGGAGAGAAAGCATGGGGTAAACGTTGACCTTCTTGGACCCTGGTGTGCAGGAGGTTTACAACAAGAGTCAAGGTCACCAAGCAGAGTGTCAAGTTCCACTGTGAGATCTATTTGACACCTTCCCTTCAAAGTGTGCTACAGGGTTTAACCAATGTAAGGCTTATGGTAATGTCACCCAGTACAAAGAAATATCTCCCTGATGACAATCTGCTTTTGTTCTTGGTTAAACAAGGACACTAGCACCAACAGATATGGCTTGTACTGTTTAAACAAGAGAACACAACTTCCAGATCTTTGAATTGACCAGGAGGATATGAATCCCAAGGTGCCTTTCACAATAATGACTGTGCCAATGTTGGCGATAATCCACCTACATTTGCCCTGGGTTCCATGACCACTGAGCCCATCTTACAATGATGGGCACAATCTGAACCTCTGGAGCTCTAGTACCTCCAGGCATAAACGTAGATGCAGGGACCCCCTTGCTCCATGACTGAGGATCCCATGGTTGAGTGATTAAGTGCAGGTCAGGGGCCCAGGGCAGACACACTGGGACCACCCCGACGTTCTCAGTTTATCCTTTTCCACTTAGGAGGTCAATAGCTTGATCCATTTTTTCTCAGCACTGTCTCCAGTCCAGCAAAATGAATATTAACCAAACTTGAGGAATAACTGAGTTGAGGAAAGAATTAGGTAATCTATAGCCAGTGCACAGTGTGATAAGAAGTGTTTAGAAAGTTCACAGTTGACTTGTGCTGTATAAGAGGGAAACATCTCCTGAGGAAACACACACAGACAGCTTTAGAATCACACTGCATGGGCTCACACATGGGACACTAACCCACGCATCTAAATGATATAGTTGTGTCCAGGTACCATAGAGCACAGACATTTTCTTTCCTGGGAGATCAGTCTCTTATCTGTACCCCCTCCCTTCACCCCTTTTAGGAATCCAGCATCAGGGCGACTGTCCAAACAGAGCTGGCAAGAGATTGCCGCCTTCATCAACTAGATTATTTTCATCAGAAGGATTATCCCTGAATAATTACCATGTTCACTGGCTTGTTCACGTGCCTGCAATTAGAAAGAAAAAAACAGTGTGAGGATGTCAGTGTCTTCAGTACTGTGTATTCAGGTCTTTTATTCTCTTTTTCTTGTCAGAAAACCAAATGGGAATGTGCTGTTCAGTCTGTAGCCCCAAAAGAATAATAGAGGACACCCCAACATAATAATAGAGGAGGTTGGAGCTCCTCCTGAAAGAGGTCTCCAGCTCATTTTCACCAGTAGTTAAAACTTTCATTTCAGGAAGGAACAGTTTCTGCTGAGGAAACTGCTCCCGATTCCAGTTTTTAATTTGTGTTGTCATTTTTGAAAACCATCCTTTTGAATAAGTTATCTCCTGGGAGAAATTCATCCATCAAATCAAAAACTCTTTATATGAACTGTCTTGCGTATTTTGAACCTTTATCTGAATTCAGCTAGAAAATAAAGTCATGAAGCAACACTTTTATCTCAGATGAATAGAAGGCACTTACTATGGAGTTGGGCGGAGCCTCCTCCTCCAACCTTGAAACGGATAGCCCCTCAAGATCGTCCTCAGGGAGCTCTAGGAGGACATAGAGGAATTGTCAGGACATCTGTGATGCTGATCGAGAAGACCTTGTTAATGTGGACACATCAGGGGAGTGTGTGGATGTGGGTGATTAATAAGTGTTGGCTGAAATCTGCTGGACAACCTTTCTCTTGGGTGGAGGAAGGCAAAGGAGATGAACGTTTCAGAAATGAGTCAGAGAGCCTTAAGCTTTCTGGCTAAGGGGAACCTGATCACCTTGAAACTCGGTCTGACAGAGGGAAGCACTAAAAATCACACTATGCTTCAGTAGTCATATAGAGTTGTGAGACTTGGACCATTAAGACGGCTGAGTGCCAAAGAATTAATGCTTTAGAATAGTGGTGCTGAAGAGACTCTTGTGAGTTCCTTGGACAGCAAGGAGATCAAACCAGTTAATCATAAAGAAAATCAATCAGGAATATTCATTGGAAGGACTGATGCTGAAACTTCAATACTTTGGCTGCCTGATGTAAAGAACAGGCCCACTCCAAAAGCCCCTGATGCTGGGAAAGACTGAGGGCAGGAGGAAAAGAAGGGGCCACAGAGGATGAGATGTCTGGATAGCATTATCAACTCAATGGACATGAATTTGAGCAAACTCAGGAAGATAGTGAACGACAGGGAAGCCTGGTGTGCTTCTGTCCGTGGGTTCACAGACGTAACTTAGCGACTGAGCATTGTCATCAAAAATACATTGTATTTATTCTTTTCATAATTTTTAAGAGTTAAAAAGTTCCATCAGTTCAGTTCAGTTGCTCAGTCGTGTCTGACTATTTGTGACCCCATGAATCGCAGCACACCAGGCCTCCCTGTCCATCACCAAATCCCAGAGTCCACCCAAACCCATGTCCATTGAGTCGGTGATGCCATCCAACCGTCTCATCTTCTGTCATCCACATCTCCTCCTGCCCTCAATCTTTCCCAGCATCAGGGTCTTTTCAAATGACTCAGCTCTTCACATCAGGTGGCCAAAGTATTGGAGTCTCTGCATCAACATCAATCCTTCCAATGAACACCCAGGACTGATCTCTTTTAGGTTGGAATGGTTGGATCTCCTTGCAGTCCAAGGGACTCTCAAGAGTCTTCTCCAACAGTGCAGTTCAAAAGCATCAATTCTTTGGTGCCCAGCTTTCTTTATAGTCCAACTATCACATCCATACATTACTACCGGAAAAAGCATAGCCTTGTCTAGACGGACCTTTGTTGACAAAGTAATGTCTCTGCTTTTTTGATATGCTGTCTAGGTTGGTCATAACTCCTTCCAAGGAGTAAGCGTCTTTTAATTTCATGACTGCAATCACCATCTGCAGTGATTTTGGAGCCCAGAAAAATAAAGTCAGCCACTGTTTCCCCATCTATTTGCCATGAAGTACTGGGACCAGATGCCATGATCTTAGCTTTCTGAATGTTGAGCCTTAAGCCAACTTTTTAACTCTCCTCTTTCACTTTCCTCAAGAGGCTCTTTAGTTCTTCTTCAGTTTCTGCCATAAGGGTGGTCTCATCTGCATATCTGAGGTTACTGATATTTCTCCCGGCAATCTTGATTTTTCTGCATTCACAATTTAGTGTACCTATCAACACCATCTACATCTTTTTCATCAGATCCAATATAACCTCTGTACTCATTAAGTCATAATCCACCTTCTCCGTTGCCTCCTTGCTTTGGTAATTTCTATTTCCAGCTTCCATGAGTTAGCCTATTCTGTGTACCTTAAACCATTGGAATCATACAATATTTATCTTTCTGTGCCTGCCTTATTTTACTAACTATAATAAATTTTTGTGTTAAATTGTCCACCCATTTTGTAGCATATTTCAATCTTTAATTCATTTTTATGGCAGGATATTATTCCATTCTGAGTACATATCACAATTCATTTATCCATTTATCACATGATGGTCTTTGGGTTGTTTCTAGTATTTAAATACTAATAATACACTGTGAACATTAGTGTGCAGATTTCTGTATGGTACTATAATTTAAATGTGCATATTTAAAATATCACTGAATATAACAATACAAAGTGTGAATGTTAGGTGAACTAATATGTTAGACTTTGAATTACTAAAAATATATTTTGTCACTAATTGTAAAAAAATGTACCACACATATGTTGTCTGTGAGTAGAATTTGATAACTGAAACTGAAATGATATGATATTGTAATTTTCTGTATAATCCATACAACTTTTATGTCAATGTAATCCTGCTTTAAATAAAGTCCAATAATTTAAAGATATCTTGAAACATGACTTCAGGGGGGAACACATCACACCTAGTGTTAAAAAAGTAGCTAATGTCCAAACCATAGCTAGAGACAATCTTCACTTTTAAGCATGAACCAAATGCTGAATTTAGAATGCATCTTTCCTTTCATAGTTAAAGCAGTACCAACTGATATAGTTTCAATGAACACATGAAATAAAAGAACATTGCTTAATATTTCTGTTTGCTTTCTTAAATATGAAGCCCTGAACATACTACAATAATCATTCTTGAATTAACTTAATGAGAAAATTTCCACAGTACCTTCAGTCGAGTCACTTATAGGGTGCACCCTATTATGTGGCCAACAACAAACTCTCTTCATCCAGCTGGTTCTTGATGTTCATGACATCCGAGGGATGTTTCTTTTCGCCTTCTGGATGAGACCTCCTGTGAAATGCATTATAATGGTGAGAGCTGTCGACATCTTGCCGGCAGAGGACCACCCGGGAGCTAATAATAATTGATCCATAATTCAATCCTCTGGTCCCCTTCCTCACCAGATGCCTAGCAAGGCTTCCTGAATTCAAAGTGGACTTAGGAAGATCTGCAGTTTGATGTGCACTGAAAACATCCAACAGACTGGCTGTGTGTGCAAATATCTCTATTTAACTGAGACCTAGAAGCTCAGCAGAGCATGGTGACCATGACTGACGGACTGGATTCAAATCACATTTAGGAGAAGCAGGTACTTGGGAAAGACATATGGATCCCTCTTTGCCTCAGTTCCCTGTCCTGAGTGAGAGAAATGTTAACATGCCCTATTTTTAGAGCTATGAGGCCAAGAATGATTAAGTACAGGTAAAATATTAGAAAAATAAAGGAGGGACTTCCCGGGCAGTCCAGTGGGTAAGAATCTGCCTCGCAATGCAGGGGATGGGGTTTGATTTCTGGTTGGCAAACTCCGGTCCCACATGCCTCTGAGCAGTTAAGCCCACATGTTGCAACTACTGAGCTCAAGCACCACAACTGAAGAGTCAGTGCCCTGCAATGAAAGATCTGCACAATGTGATGAAGATCCCTTGTGCCACAACTAGGACCCGATGCAGCCAAATAAATGATAGATAGACAAATAAATAAATAGAAAAGTAAAGGACTGGTGCTTCATAATGCCTCTGTAAGTGTTCAACCTTGAATGATGGCAAGAATAAGATGGACCTTCAGTAGTGGTTGAAAGCAGAGAGGGCATTTTGATGGCTCCAATAAGTGGGGATGGAAGCTTATTCTTCAGCTTTTTCACAGAAACAAGTTTTTATAGCTCATGGAGAGTATCTATTATCACTTCTTCTGACACCCAGCCCTGTTCAAGAGGAAGGGTGGCTAAAGTGTGGGCTGTAATCCATATGTTACATTAGACAGTGTTGAAATTTAGAGAGATGAAGTGATTTTCCAAGGGTCACACAATGATAAATAGTGGATCTGGGACAGGATTGTACATGGTTCCCTGAGGACACAGATGCCTGCACCCCTGAGACCTGTGCTAAAACCCCTTACCCAGGACCTCAACCCTACCTCCAACTCAAATTATCCTGCCCCTAGTTTTCTGGGGATGAGAGCTGATGCCCTGAAGAAGGTGCCTCAGCCTTAAAAAGAGCTCAAATCCTCCTTCTACCACTCATCTCTATGTTTCAGTTCCTGATCCAAAATACAAGTTTCCTCTGAGCAAAGCTTCTCAGAAAGACCACAGGATTCCAACTCTGTCCATCCTCCAAAGCTTCTTCACACACTCAATCATCTCACGAGTAGCCTTCCCAAAGCCCAGTTCACCTTGCTAAGTGACCAGTGGTCTGTTTGGCCAACAAGTTGGCTCAGAGCTCAGAACCTTCTAAACCAAAGGGCACATGATGGCTCTACCAAGAATTAGCTTCCTTTTAACTTGACCAAGTCTGGATGAGCACTTAATGTGAGTTAACTGGGGAGGTGGCCATCTGTGCTGGCCTTTGGAATCTTAACTAAGTCTGAGATGCTCAAAGTCTCACAACTGATCTGAACACTTATTTGACCAGCCTGGACCAAGTGATAGCTAAGAATGGGCAGGAGTTCAAACTTTCCCCACTAAAATTCTGACTCTATCAACTTCTCATCATGATCTAGACCCAGTAGTCAAGACTACAGAGCCCCATATTCTTTTTGAAAATCATCTCCATCCTCACAGCCTGGAGATTCTAACCCTAGATTCTCCTTGAGGATCAACAGACAAGCTCTCCTTCTCTCAGTGACCAAATGTTCTTCCTACTAACCCAACAACACTATGCCATCTCACTAAACTCCTTGGCAACAGCCAAACAATGATCCAGCCCACATCCACTCATGGGAATCCCACCAGTAAATCCCAGTTTCTTTCCTTCTTAAGTCTCTAGATTTACACTGCTAGTGTTTGTAATTTGGGCAGCAACATTTGAGAAGAGTTGAGATGTAATTCCCTTTTACTATAATGTCTGATGTTGGGGAGACATCATGGTTCTCCTCTGTTAGTTCTTTCCATCTGTTCTCTGGTGTACAAAACTGGCATTGGGAAATTGGAAATCTAGGAAGATATTTAAGGCAGCCAGCTGACAGTAGAATCAAAATATAATTTAAGGAATAATACAAAACTATAAAACACAGTTATAACTCTGTATATAAATTAGAGTGATGGAAAAGAAAAATAATTAAAAAAAAGATGAGGAAAATTCATCAGTAAAGGTTAACCAGCCCATTTGAAGGAACAACGTTCAGAGGAGCAGTGGGAACCTACCTCCCAAACAATTCAGGTTACCCATTTCTCTTTGCCACCATACAGCTCTCAGCTCGCAAACACACTGAATGTGGAATGTGTATCACCACATTACCATGGTGACCACACATCACAGAACCTTCAGAATTGACTGGACTCTGCACAGGATGAGACCAACTGCCACTGTCCAACTGCTACTGTCATTCTATGGACAAGTGTGGCTTTTCAGAGTAAACATTTTATTTCAAAAATTGAATCTCAGGCTCACACATTCCTCTCTGATTATGAAAATAATTTATATGAGTGAAAATGTTCTGTCCCCAAGCATAGCTGATAGTGACCATTTTGGGGTGAGGAGGGACAAATCTAACACATTGCGAATAAAAAGAGATTCTATTCTTGATTAGAATATCATCTTGGTACTAATCACAAGTTTGTGCTCCTAACACAGTGAGGAAAGAAAGCCTTACCTCAGGGCCACACAAGGAGAAAAGACAGACAAACAAAAAAAGCTGAGCACCCAGAAAAATGTCAGCAAAGTGCTTTTCTAGGAAAGCTGAGGGAGTGGCCTGTTTACTTCTGGGGTCAGAGTCTTTGTTCTTGAGGTCAGGTCATGGTCAGGTCACGATGTTCTTGTGGTGGTGGTGGTGGTTTAGTCACTGAGTCAAGTCTGACTCTTGCGGCCCCATGGACTGTATCCTGCCTGGATCCTCTGTCCACGGGATTCTCCAGGCAAGAGTACTGGAGTGGGTTGCCATTTCCTTCTTCATGGGACCTTCCCAACCCAAGAATCAAACCCAGGTTCCCTGCACTGCAGACAGGTTCTTTACCGATGGAGCTATGAGGGAAGCCCTCAGTCAGTTCAGTTCAGTCCCTCAGTCGCATCCGACTTTTTGAGACCCCACGAATCACAGCATGCCAGGCCCTCTTGTCCATCACCAACTCCCGGAGTTCACTCAGACTCACGTGCATTGAGTCAGTGATGCCATCCAGCCATCTCATCCTCTATCGTTCCCTTCTCCTCCTGCCCCCAAACCCTCCCAGCATCAGAGTCTTTTCCAATGAGTCAACTCTTCACATGAGGTGACCAGAGTATTGGAGGTTCAGCTTTAGCATCATTCCTTCCAAAGAAATTCCAGGGCTGATCTTCAGAATGGACTGGTTGGATCTCCTTGCAGTCCAAGGGACTCTCAAGAGTCTTCTCCAACACCACAGTTCAAAAGCATCAATTCTTCTGCACTCAGCTTTCTTTACAGTCCAACTCTCACATCCATACATAACCACTGGAAAAACCATAGCCTTGACTACATGGACCTCTGTTGGCAAAGTAATGTCTCTGCTTTTCAATATGCTATGTAGGTTAGTCATAACTTTTCTTCCAAGGAGTAAGCGTCTTTTAATTTCATGGCTGCAGTCACCATCTGCAGTGATTTTGGAGCCCAGAAAAATAAAGTCTGACACTGTTTCCACTGTTTCCACATCTATTTCCCATGAAGTGATGGGACCGGATGCCATGATCTGAGTTTTCTGAATGTTAAGCTTTAAGCCAACTTTTTCACTCTCCTCTTTCACCTTCATCAAGAGGCATTTTAGTTCCTCTTCCCTTTCTGCCATAATGGTGGTGTCATCTGCATATCTGAAGTTATTGATATTTCTCCCAGCAATCTTGATTCCAGCTTGTGTTCTTCTAGCCCAGCATTTCTCGTGATGTACTCTGCATATAAGTTAAATAAGCAGGGTGACAATATACAGCCTTGATGTACTCCTTTTCCTATTTGGAACCAGTCTGTTGTTCCTTGTACAGTTTTAACTGTTGCTTCCTCACCTGCATACAAATTTCTCAAGAGGCAGATCAAGTGGTCTGGTATTCCCATCTCTTTCAGAATTTTCCACAGTTTATTGTGATCCACACAGTCAAAGGCTTTGGCATAGTCAATAAAGTAGAAACAGATGTTTTTTCTGGAGCTCTCTTGCTTTTTTGATGATCCAGCAGATGTTGGCAATTTGGTCTCTGGTTCCCCCTGCCTTTTTAAAAACGAGCTTGAACATCTGGATGTTCACGGTTCATGTATTGCTGAAGCCTGGCTTGGAGAATTTTGAGCATTACTTTACTAGCGTGTGAGATGAGTGCAACTGTGCGGTAGTTTGAGCATTCTTTGGCATTGCCTTTCTTTGGGATTGGAATGAAAACTGACGTTTTCCAGTCCTGTGGCCACTGCTGAGTTTTCCAAATTTGCTGACATATTGAGTGCAGCACTTTCACAGCATCATCTTTCAGGATTTGAAATAACTCAACTGGAATGCCATCACCTCCACTAGCTTTGTTTGTAGTGATGCTTTCTAAGGCTCACGTAACTTCATATTCCAGGATATCTGGCTCTCGGTGAGTGATGACACCATAGTGATTATCTGGGTCATGAAGATCCTTTTTGTACAGCACTAATGTTGCTGTAAACCTCCCACCAAAACAAACGCTACTCTCAGTTCTGACAAGAAAGCATCAGGTCCCAGGCACCACCATCTACCTCTGGGTTCCAGGCCCAGGCCAGGAGGAGGGGGTCCTAGGCAGGCAGGGTATCCGACACCCCGTCAGGGTCCTCCATCCAGTGCCTGGCCCTGGCTGAGGGGGCAGGTCTCAGCTGGCAGCACCTCAGAGCCAAGTCCCAGATCCCACCCAACTTTCATTTCTCTGGGTGCTTGGCGCCCAGGACCCAGCTGGGACTCAGGCTGTTCATTTAAGCTGCAGAGACACACTTGTAGCACCTTCCAACTGGGTTAATCTTTAGTTCACAGCAATTACTCTTTTTGACAGAGGTCCCAACCACAGAGGCGAGCCTGAAATGATGTGTAAGATCCTTGCACACCAACCTAACCTCCTGCCACCTCCTGGGTGTGGACAACCTATCAATGCTGGACCAAGTGTGGAAATGTGAATGGAGAAACAGGAGCTGGGAAACTCTTCCCTTAGTAGCCAGGGTCATATCCTCCAGCTGCCCAGGGCTCTGGGGACCATGCCCATATCGTCCTCTGCACCTTATAGGTCATGGAGGCAGGGACTGGGGAGAGGTTCACTGCTTTGTGCTGGGAAGAACCCCTGGAGAAGGGAAAGGCTACCCAATCCAGCATTCTGGCCTGGAGAACACCATGGCCTCTATAGTCCATGGGGTCGCAAAGAGTCGGACAAGATTGAGCCCATTTCACTTTCACTTCGGCTGCTTTGTGGCCTGGATCTGGCCTGTGGGCACCAGTGGTGAGGGCTCTGGGACTCTGTGGGACACAGTCCCCAAACTGTTCTGGGCCGCCATCTCACCCACCTGCCTTGAGGCCAGAGGGCCTGGATAGCGCATAGAGAAGGCTTCTGTCCCAGACTCATCAAACTCTGGCGAGGACTGCTGACAGGTTTCCTGTTGATGGAGCATGACCTCTAAGCCTAGGCTAAGGGTCCTACTGAAGGTCTTACAATATTGACTGTGCACCCACCCCACCCCTAGTACAGTCTCCTCCACCCATTTCTACTCTTTCCAAGTCCCCGGACTTCCCTAGAAGAAACAAAGCCTAAGATTTAATCTTATAAACAAAATTAAGTTTCATACCTAATTTATCTACTTGTACTCTTTATTTGGACCCCTGTAAAATTCTTCTCACAAAAATGAACGTTTTTGTCATGTGTTGCAAGCATGTTTTCAATTTATCACTATCTTTAAGGTTTTTTTTATCTTTGTTTATTTGTTTTTGTCTGTGCTAGGTCTTCCTTGTCATGCTTGTCTTCTCTCTAGCTGTCCTGAGTAGGGACTTCTCTCTTGTTGTGGAGCACAGGCTCTAGGTGCACAGGCTTCAGTAGCTGTAACTCACAGGCTCTAGAGCCCTGGGTCAGTAGCTGTGGTGCACAGGCTAGTTGCTCAGCAGCATGTGGGATCTTCGTAGACCAGGGATCAGATCCATGTTCCCTGCACTGGCAGGCAGATTCTGAACCCCTGGGCCACAAAGGAAGTCCCATCACTGTCTTTTTATTATGGTTACTTTTACTTATATCATGAAGATATTTATTTTCAAAAACATCAGTAATTTAAATATTTTTGTTATTTTGGTTGTGAGAAGGAAAAGGGGAGGGATGTTATGACTAATATTTTTATTAAGGGCCAAGTACACCTTTAAAAATATTTTAATAAATAGGAAAATAACAGCAGGTGTTTAAAGACAACTTTTCTATTAAACAATTCTAAATATTTCTAAAGATGTTTGTCAAAATGAACTAATTAATTTTTTAGGGTAATGATAGAAATTTCCTCCCAGAAATGATATAGAGTAGAAATATTCTGATACAGTCATAAATGGAACTGAGTATTTTGTAAAACATATGTGATAATTTATGTCTCAAAAACCTGAAAACATTTTGGAAGTGATAATGATGGTATACCAATGATTAAGTCATTTTAACAAATTTCAATTACAATGTGTCTATTCATCAGATAATGAACTTGCAGTTGTTTTCTGAGAAAAGAGGGGCACGTTAAATTCATGTTAGTTAAAGAACTTTACAAGAATTTGTGATTAAATTTGTTATGTCCTATTAATGATTTCAATGGTGGAGAATTCACTGAGTTTTAATACAGCTCCAATTTGCCAAGTATATTTGCATTTCTTTGACCAAGCAACATATTGGACTTTTTGAAAGTTTTCCTATAGTTGATTCAAGAACTATTTATAAAAGTTGGTGAATATTTATAATAATTAAACAGGGTAAATTATGTAAAACAAGGAAATGGGACCAACTTAGAGAATATCACTCTGTTAAGTGCATAGTACCTCGAACATCCTAACTAAATTCTGCTGACTATAAGTAGTGTGAGCTATTCTTGTTATGGACTAAACCTCTGTGTCCCCACATAAATTTATATGTTGAAACCCTAACCTCCAGTGAGATGGTCCCAGGAGGTGGGGCCTTTGGGAGGTAATTACATTATGAGGGGGGAGTCTCCATGACATTACCATCTTTCTAAAAAGAGGAATAGAGCTCATCCTTTCTCTCTTTCTGCCACATGAAGATAAATGAGAAGGTGGCAAAATCTAAGGAAGACACATTCACCAGAACCTGACCTTGCTGAATCCTGACCTTGACTCTCAACCTTTAGACTATGGGAAACAAATAATTATTATATAACCAACTTCATCCAAGGTATTCTGTTACTGCACCCCTAACTGACTGAAGCACATATCATTATGGATTTTGAGAGTAGAGTTTTCTTTAGCTATTTATTTCATAGAAAGGAGCCACAGATCCTCCCAAAAACATTGCACTGGCAAGAGTTAAATAGGCAAGGAGAACTTTATTCAAGACATTATGATAAAGGTCAAGACTATTGCAAGGAGAAAGATTGAACTCAACTCCCCTGAAACAAGTGACTGGGATAGGGGGATTTGTAAACACTGAGTGAGCTAATGAGAACATAACACAGGCCCTCAGCCTCAAGGTTCCCATTTGTGCTTAGTCATTGGCACTTGTGGAAATGAAGCTTCCGCCTTTCCACACAGACTGGGATAAAGGGACCCGTTTTTCAGATGATCATTTTTGGGAAGGCGGGCTCATAGGTTCTCGAGAAAGGCATTCCTGGGTTGTAAAATGTTCACAGACCATCATGGTAGACAAGGAATTGACACACCTTCTAAAGTAGATGGTCAAAGAATAAGGAGATCAAGAAAAAGTGTCTGGAATAAATTGGGAGATTGGGATTTATATTTACACACTGTTATATACAAAGTAGACAACTAATAAGGCTCTACTCTACAACACAGGGGACTCTCTTCAATACTCTATGTGCTGTGCTTAGTCAATCAGTCGTGCCCAAATTTTTGTGACCCCATTGACTGTAATCCATCAGGTTCCTCTGTCAATACTCTATAATTTATATATATATATATATATATATATATATATATATATATAGTTGAAAATGAGTGTATATATGTAACTGATTCACTGTGGTGTGCAGCAGAAACTAACACAACATTGTAAAGCAACTGTACTCCAAGACGAATTAGTTTTTTAAAATGTCTGAAGTTTATACAAACTGTGGGGACTGTTAAAGCCCTTTTCGTAAAGCCCTAGTTCTTGCTTTTTTACTCTTGATAGAAAGGGAAAAATAAACAAAAGAAAATCTGTTGATCTGGTAGACATGCACTGCTAATCATTTTACATTGTGGTTTATTCATGAAGAACCTCTGAATAAACAAAACAGTAAAAATAATCCCTCAGCATTCTTGATAATACCTTTTTATTAATACATACTTTACAATTGTACATTTTAATGAAGGACAAATATGATAATGACAACAAATCAAATCTTTCGGATGTTTTGCTCAATGATATTAGAGTATATATTATAATGACTAATCTTGTAATGGTAACAGTGTGAGGGGCTAGAAGTCATCCCAGACTGCTATCAGCTTGGGATCCCCCTGAGACACCCAGACCCCTGAACACATACAGACATGTGCTTATTCCTATTTGCAAGCGTATTAGCCAGGGTAAAATTGATGAGAACTTATTAAAATACAGTTTCTTCTTGTTGTTCAGTCACTAAGTCACGTCGGACGCTTTGGGACTCCATGGACTGCAGCATGCGAGGTTTCCTAGTCCTTCACTGATTATTGTATTTGTATCATAATTAAATCCATTAGTGAGCACCTGGCATCACTTATTTCTCATTGAAAATATTTCCTGTATAATACAGTCTGCTGGATATGTGTGTAATTAAATAAGTCTTGATCTTACTTTTAAACCTAAAACCATCACTGTGTGACACTGCTGTTGTTGTTCAGTCAGTAAGTCATGTCCAGTTCTTCACAACCCCATGGACTGCAGTATGCCCGACTTCCCTGTCCTTCACTATTTCCTGGAGTTTGCTCAAATTCATGTCCATTGAGTCAGTGATGCTACCTAACTACCTCTAACTACCTCATCCTTTGCTGCCCTCTTCTCCTTTTGTCTTCAGTCTTTACCAGCATCAGGGACTTTTCCAATGAGTCTGATCTTCAAAACAGGTGGATAAAATATTGGCACTTCAACTTCAGTCATTCCAATGAGTATTTGATGTTGATTTCCTTTAAGAGTGACTGGCTTGATCCCCTTGCAGTCAAAAAGTGTCTATTCCAACACCACGGTTCAAAAGCATCAGTTCTTTGGCACTCAGCCTTCTTTACAATCCAACTCCTCCATTTGTACAACTACTGGAACAACCATATGACCTAGGACATTTGTCAGCAAAGTGATGTCTCTGCTTTTTAATATGCTGTCTAGGTTGGTCATAACTTTCCTTCCATGGAGTAAGTGTCTTTTAATTTCATGGCTGCAATCACCATCTGCAGTGATTTTGGAGCCCCCAAAATAAAGTCAGCCACTGCTTCCACTGTTTCCCTCATCTACTTGCCATGAAGTTGAAAGGCTGTTGCTGAACGATGCAAAGACCTCTGGATTCTTGGTCTCCGGAGGAGAAGAATTCAATCCAGGGCCAGAGACGAGGCTTGATTGCTCAGAGCTTTTATGGAATAAAGTTTTATTAAAGTATATAGGAGATAGAGAAAGCTTCTGACATAGGCATCAGAAGGGGGCAGAAAGAGTACCCCCTTGCTAGTGTTAGCCATGGAGTTATATACTCTCTAATTAGTTATTACAGTGAATCAAAAGAATGTCTGGAGGTTGTAAAGACCTCACTAGACCTACTCCCATAATCTACACCTTAAGATAAGAGGATTAGCCAGAAGCTTTTTTTCCAGAGACTGTCCTCAAGCAGGATACATTATTGTTATATAATCCTAAGGAATGTAGAAGGACACAAAAGTTTGTCCTTTCTTCCTCATTGAGAATTCCAGACCCCTCTCTCCTTGGGGACATCTGGACTTCTTATCAGCCTGCCTAGGAAATGACTCTCTCAAAATGATGGGACCGGATGCCATGATCTTCATTTTCTGAATGTTGAGCTTTAAGCCAAATTTTTCATTCTCTTCTTTCACTTTCATCAAGAGGCTCTTTAGTTCTTCACTTTCTGACGTAAGGGTGGTGTCACTTGCATATCTGAGGTTACTCTTATTTCTCCCGGCAATCTTGATTCTAGCTTGTGCTTCCTCCAGCCCAGCATTCCTCATGATGTGCTTTGCATATAAGTTAAATAACCAGGGTGACAATATACAACCTCGACGTACTCTTTTTCCCATTTGGAACCAGACTGTTGTTCCATGTCCAGTTCTCACTGTTGCTTCCTGACATGCATACAGGTTTCTCAAGAGGCAGATCAGGTGGTCTGGTGTTCCCATCTCTTTCAGAATTTCCCAGTTTATTGTGATCCACACAGTCAAAGGCTTTGGCATAGTCAATAAAGCAGACATATATATATATATATATATTTTTTAACTCTCTTGCTTTTTGGATGATCCAGCGGATGTTGGCAGTTTGATCTCTGATTCCTCTGCCTTTTCTAAAAGCAGGTTGAACATCTGGAAGTTCACAGTTCATGTAATGCTAAAGGCTCACTTGGAGAATTTTGAGCATTACAGAGTGAAGTAAGTCAGAAAGAGAAAAAACAAGTGTTGCATATATAAGGGATATAGAAAATGGTCCTAATGTATGTCTTTGCAAGGCAGGAATAGAGATTCAGGCATAGAGAAGAGACTTCTGGACACAGCGGGTGCAGGAGAAGATAGGATGAACTGAGAGAATAGCATTGAAATATATTCATTACCATATGTAAAATAGATAGCTAATGTTAACTTTATGTATAACACTGCTGCTGCTGCTGCGTCTAAGTCGCTTCAGTCATGTCCGACTCTGTGCGACCCCATAGACGGCAGTCCACCAGGCTCCCCCGTCCCTGGGATTCTCCAGGCAAGAACACTGGAGTGGGTTGCCATTTCCTTCTCCAATGCATGAAAGTGAAAAGCGAAAGTGAAGTCGCTCAGTCGTGTCCTACTCTTAGTGACCCCATGGACTGCAGCCCTCTAAGCTCCTTCGTCCATGGGATTTTCCAGGCAAGAGTACTGGAGTGGGGTGCCATTGCCTTCTCCATGTATAACACAAGGAGCACAAACTGGTGCTCTTTGACAACCTGGATGGGTGGCATTGGATGGGAGGTGGGAGGAGGATTTAGGAAGGAGGGGACATATGTATACTTATGGCTGATTTATGTTGATGTATGGCAGAAACCAACACAACACTGTAACACAATTATCCTCCAAATAAAAAAGAATAATTTTTTTTAAAGTCCCTTTTAAAATTGACTGAAGTCAGGAATAAACCTGACTAAGGAGGCAAAAGAACTATATGCTGCCAAATATTAAACATGGATAAAGGAAATTGAAGATGATTCAAAGAAATGGAAAGATACCCATGATATTTGATTGGAAGAATTAATATTGTTATAATGCCCACACTACAGAAGGCAATCCACAGGTTTAATGCAATCTCTGTCAAGGCAACTATGACATTTTTCACAGAACTGAAACAAATATCCCAAAATTTATTTGGAAACATACAAATAAACAAAAACAACTGCAAAAGCAATCCTAGGGTAAATGATCAAAGCAGGAGCCATAACCTTCACAGACTTCAGACAATGCTACAAAACTATGGTAATCAGAACAGAATGGTATTGGCACAAAAATAGACATGTGGATCAATGGAATAGAAATAACCCACATATCTATGGTCTATTAATCTTCAACAAATGAGGCAAGAATACACAATGGAGAAAAGATAGTCTCATCCACAAATGGTGTTGGGAAAGCTGGAAATTCACATGTAAATTGATGGAGTTAGTGTACACCCTCACACCATACACAAAAGTAAACTAAAAATGGCTTAAAGTTTTAAATATAAGACATGACATGATAGAACTAGAAGAGAATATAGCAAAACATTCTCTGACATAAATCACAGCAATATTTTCATAGATCAGTCTCCCAAGGCAATAGATATAAAAGCAAAAAAAGAAAAGGAACATAATCAAATTCATAAGCTTTTCCACAGCAAGGGAAATCAGAAACAAAATGAAAAACAATCTACGGAATGGGAGGAAACATTTGCAAATGGTGTGAATAACAAAGGATTAATCTCCAAAATATACAAACAGCTCATACAACTCAATAACAAAAAAAAAAAAAAAAAACAAAGAATGTAATAAAAAACTGAGCAGAAGACGTAAATAAACATATTTCCAAAGAAAACATAGAGATGGCTCATAAGCATATAAAATGATGTTCAACATCACTAATAATGAGAAATTCAAGTCAAAACTACAACGATGTACCACCTCACAATAGTCAGAATGGTTATCATTAAAATGTCAATAACAAATGCGAGAGAGGGCATGAAAAAAATGGAACACCCCCCACCTCATACTGTTAATGGGACTATAAATTTGTGAAGCCATTATGGAATAGAGTAGTTACATTAAAAACTGAAAATAGAACTATTATGTTGCTATTGTTCATTTACTTAGTCATGTCCAACTCTTTGCCACCCCTTGGACTATAGCACTCCAGAGTTCCTTGTTCTTCACTATCTCCCAGAGTTTGCTCAAACTCATGTTCATTGAGTCGATGATGCCATCAAACCATCTCATCCTCTGTTATCCCCTTCTCCTCCTGCCTTCAATCTTTGCCAGCATCGAGGTCTTTCCAAATCAGTCAGTTCTTCAAATCAGGTGGCCAAATTATTGAAGCTTCAGCATAAGTCCTTCCAATGAATATTCAGAGTTGATTGACTGGTTTGATCTCCAAACTGTTCAAGGGACTCTCAAGAGTCTTCTCCAACACCACAGTTCAAAAGCATCAACACTGTGGTGCTCAGCCTTCTTTACAGTAGAACTCTCACATCCACACACGAATACTGGAAAACCATAGCCTTCACTATTTGGAGGTTGGTTGGTAATGTGATGTCTCTGCTTTTCAATACACTGTCTAGGTTTGTTATAGCTTTTCTTTCAAGGAACAAGTGTCTTAATTTCATGGCTGAAGTCACTGTCTGCAGTCATTTTGGAGCCCTCCAAAAAGAAGAGACATTACTTTACCAACAAAGTTTTATCTAATCAAGGCTATGGTTTTTCCAGTGGTCATGTATGGATGTGAGAGTTGCACTGTGAAGAAAACTGAGTGCTGAATAATTGATGCTTTTGAACTGTGGTGTTGGAGAAGACTCTTGAGAGTCCCTTGGACTGCAAGGAGATCCAGCCAGTCCATTCTAAAGGAGATCAGCTCTGGGTGTTCTTTGGAAGGAATGATGCTAAAGCTGAAAGTCCAGTACTTTGGCCACATCATGTGAAGAGCTGACTTACTGGAAAATACTCTGATGCTGGGAGGGACTGGGGGAAGGAGGAAAAGGGGACGACAGATGATGAGATGACTGGATGGCATCACTGACTCGATGGACATGAGTGTGAGTGAACTCTGGGAGTTGGTGATGCACAGGGAGGCCTGGTGTGCTGCGATTCATGAGGTTGCAAAAGGTCGGACATGAGTGAGTGACTGAACTGAACTGAAAATAAAGTCTCATTGCTTCCATTGTTTCCCCATCTATTTCTTATGGAGTGATGGGACCGGATGCCATTCAGTTCAGTTCAGTTTAGATACTCAGTCGTGTCCAACTCTTTGCTACCCCATGGACTGCAGCACACCAGGCCTCCCTGTTCATCATCAACTCCCAGAGTTTACTCAAACTCATGCCCATTGAGTCAGTGATGCCATCCAACCATCTCATCTTCAGTCGACCCCTTCTCCTCTTGCCCTCAGTCTTTCCCAGCATCAGGGTCTTTTCAAATGAGTCAGCTCTTCACATCAGGTGGCCAAAGTACTGGAGTTTCAGCTTCAACATCAGTCCTTCCAATGAATATTCAGGACTGATTTCTTTTAGGATGGACTGGTTGGATCTCCTTGAACTCCAAGGGACTCTCAAGAGTCTTCTCCAACACCACAGTCCAAAAGCATCAATTCTTCAGTGCTCAGCTTTCCTTAGAGTCAAACTCTCACATTCATACATGACTACTAGAAAAACCATAGCCTTGACTAGACGGACCTTTGCTGGCAAAGTATTATCTCTGCTTTTTAATATGCTGTCTAGGTTGCTCATTATCTTAATGATATCAGATTCCATTATCTTAATTTCTTCAATGCTGAAGTTTAAGCTAGCATTTTTTTTTTTTTACTCTCCTCTTTCACATGTAGTTCCTTTTTGCTTTCTGTCATGACATTGGTGTTGCAGTATAAATTACTAGGCAGTCAGTGTAAAACTCTGAAACCTCAGGCTTGTTTTCAGTAAACATCCTGCTCCACTGTCCTGGATTCCTGGAATGTGTCTTTAGTCTGATCAATTATCAGCAGTCAGATCCAAAGAAGAGCAGCAATTAAATTCTGTTCCATATGCTTGAGGGAAAAACAATGGTGATCATTAATCTTAAGACCATACATCTGGCCCATGGTAAAATGGACAGAGGGCATGAAAAAGGGCAGTGACTTAATCCAAGGATCAAAAGAAGTCATAAAGATGATGTTAAGTATCTTGACCTTTAAAGTGAATGTTTAGAAATAATGTGATTTAAAGGGTATAAAAACCTCTTTGGGGTGATTCTTTACCCCCTCTCTATGCTGAGTGTCTATGCTGAGAGCTTTGCAATTTCCTCCTTTTTAATAAATCTTATTCAGTTACTACCATGTGCTTTTGCATGTTCATGAACTCCATTCTCTGGCTGCGTGGACAAGAACTCGGATTCCTGTCTCATCTTTTGGGGGCTCGTCTGGAAATCCTGAATGCCTACTCAAGGTAATCACAGACACTCACTCTCAAATCTGTCATTCACTTCTCATTACCTAATCTAGCTGCACGGTCTCTTGAGCCACTCTATTACACAACCCTGCATGAGTTCCAAAGGCAGACAGCATTAGTAGACAGTGGCCTCGGGTCTCGGTATTAGCCAGCAGATTGACCTGGGGTGCTGAGCAAAATCTCTGCTAGGCTGCTGCCTCAGAACCACAGGACATCTACCATTTCTCTTTCCTAACATTTAGAGGTTTTGAGATTTTTCACTTAAGGTAGGTGCCGGGGTCCTGCCCTGGCTGATCCAGGGTATTCGAAGCGGGGACGGCGTCGGCGACCTATTTATTTAAATATTTTATCAAAGATATAAAGAGTAATAGGATGAGGATAGCTCAGTAAAATTCAGTGAAGAAAAGAGGCTGAAATAAGGATAGCTCAGTGAGGAAATTCAGTGGAGAAAAGAGGCTGAGTAGCTTGGTTTACGCGGGAGACCAATAAAACTTCAAGACAAGAAGTTTGCACCACTTACGTAGGCCGCAGGCATCCTTCCGTTCTCCCGAAGGAGAGGAGACACTGAGGCCTCCCCAGTCGGATCTTAGAAGCCCAGGCATAATTAGTAAGCATGGTGGGTTCCGCGCTCCAGATGGAGACTCAGCCAGAGTGAGAGAGAGAGAGTGACATGGGGAGACCAGTATTTCGAGAAACTGATCCCAATTCTTTATTTTCCATGGTCTACTTTTATACACTGAGATGTTATGCAAAAGTCACGCGGGGTCAGCAGTCCTGACTTTTATCAAAGTCAGGTGCTTCATACAAATGTATACAGAGGTCTTAGGGGTGTTACATCATCTTCTGGCCAGGGGCGCCTGCTGACAATTTATGACCCTCTCCTTGTGACAACAGTCAGTCAACCAGGACACTTATTTCTCCAGGGGTGATTATTCTTAAAACAGACACCACCCAAATAAAGTTACATTCCTATAGGGTGACAGTGTAGTGGGTTTTAGTTAAGAAAAGAATTTACTTAGCCTAAGGTCTAACGTGATTAATATCAAAGGTTAATACTTATTTCTTCTATATATTCATTAATGTGTGTAAGGGCAGGGGATGTGGAGACGTAGCAACAAACATTGGCTCAACAAATGAAAAACCCTTCACCAATACAATTTCTAATCAGCCCACTATGCTTATACTTATAGTTTTCTAACTTCTCTAAAGAACCTGTTTTTAGAGGGTTTAAAGCATCTCGTGCCTCTCACGGTTGGGAGGCTGTGAGCAATCACATGTCTCTAGCCTGTCAGGCAGGCTAGAGAACCTTCAGAGGAGTTTGTAGGTTAAAACACTCTTATCACGCCCAGGAATTATTATTAACTGGAGCTCTAGGTTAACTCCTTCTCCGAAAGAGGTGGGGGGGGACAGCCCCCCCGTAAAGTCAGAGATGTAGGTGAGAGCACAAAGTAGTAAAGTAGGCAGGCTCTGGTTATGGGGGTAGATGCTTGAGGATTTCCAGGGGGACTCCTGAGGCTCGATCCCGCCTTTGCGTATGTCGAGCCTCCTTCCTCATGACCTTTGTCACAGGAGGAGTACCTCACTCTGGCCCCCAACAGGTAGGATCATTTTGGAGTGTATGTAAATACTAATAACCTTGTGCACTACATAGCTTGCTTTAGGGGAACTCCAGTTCAGGCACACCCAATGTTCAAGAGCACAGCAAGTCCACCAACTTAGGCTCTCACTCTATATCTGTCTCTAGGTGGAAAGGAAGATGGAGACAGGAAGAGGACAACAGTCTAGGGTAACCGGATAATGATGCTCCAGACCAGGTGCACTCCAGAGTTGAGGGAAGCATACTTTATTGGTGTTTCTTTGCTCCCACAGTGCAAGGTGGGGACACCCTCTATCAGAAGAACCAGAGAAAAGACGAAGAGCACTGGACGCTGGTCTTTTGTCTTTCAGATGGGAGCTACCTCTTCTTGCCTTACACCCAGCTCAAAGCAGATGCCTTTGGCAAGTATACTGAAGAACTAGAAGTTTGACCCTTAGACCTTGTTAAAGAAGTGTATGATCTTTTTCTGCACCAAGGCATAGCCTCAGTAGGACCTATCTGATGGTGAAAAATGACCCCCTGAGGGCTCATTTGATTATAATACCATCCTCCAACTAGACCTCTTTTGTAGACAAGAAGGAAAATGGTCAGAAGTGCCATATATACAGATTTTGTCTTGAGAGAGACAACCCTCTTATCCAGGAGTTGTGGGCTTGCTACTTCGATGCTGCCTATAACTTCCTCCAAGTCCTCAGGTCCAAACTATCGCCCTTAACCAGAGCTGCCCAAACCTAGCCCGCAGGAGCCTCCACAATCTCTGGTAATGCCTTGGGCACCAGCAGCAGCTCCTACCCGAGTGGCTCCTAACCCAACACTGGTGATCTCTAGGCTATATCCTCCCCTCCTTCCATTACAAGAAGCTCCTAATGGGCACTTGGGAACCACAGGAGTCCATGTTCCTTTCCCCCTTCGAGATTTAAGGCAAATTAAATTAGACCTAGGAAGCTTTACTGAAGATCCTGACAATTATGTAAGTGTTTTCCAGGGTCTAAACCAGTCTTTGAAATGGCACGGAAAGATATTATGCTAATCCTGACTAGCGCCCTTACTGACAATGAAAGAAGTAGTAATTAAAAATGCCCAGGGATGGGGTGATGAATGGTAAGCTATTGGCATGCAGGGGAGATGTGACAGTGAATCAGCATGGTTACCTACCGGGCTCCAGGCAGTGCCCATAGCTGATCCTAATTGGGCACATGACAAAGACAGTGATGACTGGGAGAGAGTTCACTTTATCACTAGCATTAAGGAAGGCTTAAAAAAACCACGGGCTACTCCAAACTATCTGGAGTGATTCAGGAAAAGGAGGAAATTCACACAGCTTTTCTGGAAAGGCTCAGGGAGGCACTGAGAAAGCACACTAATTTGCATCCAGATGCCCCAAACTTATTCTTAAAGACAAATTTACTACTCAGTCTGTTCCAGATATTCAGAGGAAAGTCCAAAAACTGGCCTTTGGCCCCCATATAGATTTAGAGGGCCTCATTTAAGGAAAGAAATATTGCTCAAAATAGTCTGAAGTCAAAACTCCCTCCCAGGTCCTCCTCACCATTCTATGCAAAACAAAGAACTCTGACCTGAAGAAAAAAAAATGGACAATAAGGTTGATCACACCCAGCTCCTAGCTGGTCCCAGCTGGTCTCCAGGATTCCTTGCCCCAGCCATTTATGAAATAACTACTCCGAACACTTCCCTGGCTTCCCTGTGGCTCAGACAGTAAAGCGTCTGCCTACAATGCAGGAGACCTGGGTTCAATCCCTGGG
The DNA here is from genome assembly GCF_029378745.1 of Bos indicus. Lineage (NCBI taxonomy): Eukaryota > Metazoa > Chordata > Mammalia > Artiodactyla > Bovidae > Bos > Bos indicus. The sequence goes on from NW_027223722.1 coordinate 334,812, forward strand.
TCGGGAAGATCTCCTGGAGAAGGAAATGGCAACCCACTCCAGTATTCTTGCCTTGAAAATCCCATGGACAGAGGAGCCTGGTAGGGCTACAGTCCGTGGGGTCACAAAGAGTTGGACACGACTGAGAGACTTCACTCACTCCAAACAACCTTGGAGAAGAACAGGCCCCCTTAACAGTAGATGTCCACATATATGCCTATATATACTTACTCTTTTCTTGGGTTAGTGCAGCAGCTCACTAATCTGATGCTGCCCCTTCTTGCCTCATTAAAGGTGAATCCGTTCCGTAAAGTGCCGGTCTCCTTCTTTTTCTGAACCTCGCCTCCTCTGACTCCTTTACCCTACACTGGTAAGAGATGCCACATCAGTATTCTTAAACAGCAATCAGGAAGAACCTAAAGAAAAAGGGAATAGAGATAAGAGAGAGGCCGAAGCTCTCATTATGGCCCTACAGGGAGTTAACTTTAGGGCTACAAATGTGGGAGGACACAAGCAGAAACCTGGCGTCTGTTTTTGTTGTGGCAAGGATGGACACTTTAAGGGACAATGCCCCCAAGGCAAGCAGAGGCCACCACCAAGGCCCTGCCCCACTTGCAAGGGAGATCACTGGGAGAGTAATATCCCCAGGGACGTAGGTTTCAGGGGTCAGAAACTCAGACACAAGATCAAGATTCACGGGGCCCAGGGCTTCCCACTTTGGCTTCTGTCCTCATTACCACAAAGGAGCCTCAGGTGACTCTAACTAGAGGAGGCCATCCTGTTAAATTCCTACTGGATACAGGAGCCACTTTCTCAACCCTCCTGTGTAATCCGGGTCCTCCTTCTACTAAGTCAGCTACTAAAGGTGGCATTTCTGGAAAGCCAATTACAAAATTCTTTACACAACAGTTGAGTTGTAACTGGGATTCTCTTCTTTTTTCTCATGTGTATATGTGCATGTGCTCAGTCGTGTCCACCTCTCCGACTCTACGACCCCTTGGACTGCAGCCCGCCAGACTCCTCTGTCCAAGGGATTTTCCAGGCAAGAATACAGGAGGGGGTTGCCATTTCCTCCTCCAGGGCATCTCCCCCACTCAGGGATCGAACTTGCATCTTTTGCAATGCCTGCATTAGCAGGCTGATTCTTTCCTACTGCGCCACCTGGGTATCCCAAGTGAGCACAGGGCGCCTGGCGTGCAGGCGTGGGGTGAAGGGCAGTGGCAGCAAAACTCCAGGAGGTGAAGAAGGGGGAGGGCGACCACCCGAGGCCGGGTGATCCGCTCCTCCCATGGGGAGGCCGAAGGATCCCTCACGCTCCATCCACGAGGGACGCAGCATCCTTCCCCAAAGTTCTAATGGGGAGACCCTCCTCGAGGGCCCGGTAGGCCGGAAGTGGGGCTACGGACACCAGCCGGGCACATCAGGGACAGCCGTGGCACCCTCACTTCCACCCCCCCCCCCCCCCAGGGGTGGTGGTATAGGCATGGCACTCCACTCCAGTACTCTTGCCTGGAAAATCCCATGGACGGAGGAGCCTGGTAGGCTGCAGTCCATGGGGTCCGGAAGAGTTGGACACAACTGAGCAACTTCCCTTTCACTTTTCACTTTCATGCATTGGAGAAGGAAATGGCAACCCACTCCAGTGTTCTTGCCTGGAGAATCCCAGGGACCGGGGAGCCTGGTGGGCTGCCGTCTATGGGGTCGCACAGAGTCAGACTCGACTGAAGTGACTTAGCAGCAGCAAGCCGGTGACCTGCGCACACTTGGACGAGGGTACCGCAGGGGGCGTCGCGCCGGGGGCTCAGGCGCTCTTCCTGGTTCAGCACGTGACAACATCAGCGGACAGAAGGAGGCAAAGGGCAATGGAGAGGGGGAAGGCAGGCCAGGGAAGGGAGACGCACCAGGGCGCAGCCCCAGGGATCAGAGGACAGGACGGACGAGGCACCAATGAAGTGCTGGCACGTAGGCCCACGTGGCATAGACACTGCAGAGGCATAGAACCGACAGTGTAGGTGGGGTGGCCGCCAGCTACTGCGAGGGGCCCGGAAGTCATTCTGAAGGACCCGGAAGCGAAGCTGCTTCTGCGTCAGGACACAGAATCTCACCGCAAGAAGCCGCCAGCGCAGAAGCGGTCCCCTGGCACCCAGGATATCTACTGACCTTCCTGGCCCCCATGGAGCCCCGTATCGGGGCTTGCGCCCACCACCGCCAACACCCAGAGCCACAACTGGCCCGGGAGAGCACTTTCCCGCCGTGTACCGGTGCCTCCACGGCCCTCACATGCAACTTGCTGTGCCCAGCTTCCCCCCTCGGGGACTGAGGGCACTTCTGTGCCCGGAGACACCACCAGCCATGAAGGCCAGGGAAGGACACCACATGAGGCAAGACCGGTTAGGTCCTAAACAGGGTAAGGGGGCACTGGGCGGTCACCTGTGTCGGGTGGGCCGGGAGCGGGGAAAAGCTGGAAGTGACGGGGAAGAGCAACAAACACGCACAGGGAGGGCCGGGGGACAGGAGCACGTGCGCTGTCTGGTGATCAGAAAGACTGAGTCACGGCCGGCCACCTAGTTTTCAAGTAGGAATATTGCTATTTTTAAACAAAAACACGTCCACACCTGTTAAAGGATTTTGAGAGGCAGGTTGGAACCGCTCACCCTTATATATACTATCAGCTGACTGAGTAGAATGATTTGAATTTGTTTCATGAATATAAAGATATTTTGCTGCTTTGTTTTCCTAACGTATACTACAGATTTACACTCCAAATAGTAACAGAGATGAATTTCAGGTGTTTAATACATTCATCACCTTTTGGTAATTTTTTTTCTTTTTTGTTTTATTCATCCTGTGGAGTATGTAATGAGTCCTAATTTTCTTGAATACATATTTTTCCTGATGACTAATGGTATTATGCAAGTAAGCTTTTGGGTCATCACGTTCTTTTGCCAACTTTTGTTGGGTTATTTGCCTTATTAGTACGTTAAACTTCTTTATAATTGGGACCATGAGTCTTTTCTTAGAATAATATCTATTTCAAATAACTTTATTCATACTTTGTCCTGTGTATTTACTCAGAAAATGCATTTGGTAAGCAGAAGTTCTTATTCAAAATATGTTTCAGTTCCTTATATTTTCCTGTGTAGTTATTACTTTTCAAATCCTGGATAAGAAAAAATTCCTACTCCAAGATTTTGAAAATGTTTCCTTATGCTTTATCTTATAAGAGACAATTCTATTTTTATTTCCACTTATATCTAAAATCTATCTAGAATATATTTATGTGTTTAGTGTGAGGTTGCTGTTGTTGTTTAGTCACTAAGTCCAGCTCTTTGTGACCCCATGGACTATAGCCCTCCAACCTCCTCTGTCCATGTAATTTTCCAGGCAAGAATACTGGAATGGGTTGCCATTTCCTCCTCCAAGGGATCTTCCCAACCCAGAAATAGAACCTGTGTCCCCTGTCTCCTGCTTGGCAGGTGGATCATTACCACTGAGCCACCTGGGAAGCCCTTAGTATGAGGTAGGTGGTTACATTATTATTATTTTTTCTGTGTACTTATTTAAACAAACTCATTCAATTTCTTAAAAATAGTACAATTTCCTCTCACTTCACTGCAGTGGAGCATTTCTTACACATAACATAACTTTGTGAAGTATTAATGTATGTTTGTCTGGCTTCTGTTTTACTGGCCATTTTTTTTCTTCCTATTTTTACGCTAATGCTTCACAACCTTATTTACCAATGGTTTATAAGAGCCTTGATATCTGGTGGTAAATGATGATGATACCAGCAATTGATGTACCGGGCTCCTCTGTCCCTGGGATTCTCCAGGCAAGAACACTGGAGTGGGTTGCCATTTCCTTCTCTAATGCATGAAAGTGAAAAGTGAAAGTGAAGTCGCTCAGTAGTGTCTGACTCTTAGCCACCCCATGGACTGCAACCTACTAGGCTCCTCCATCCATGGGATTTTCCAGGCAAGAGTCCTGGAGTGGGGTGCCATTGCCTTCTCCAAAAATTGTGTTTACTAATCTTTATAATAAAGAAACCACTTAATCAGATAGTTGTATTGATGGCTATGATGATGTATGTTAATATTTTGAAAAATACAATATTCTCTGAAAATGTATGTGTGTATATACACTCTTGAGAGTCCCTTGAACTCTCAAGATCTTGAGAGCTCAAGGAGATCCAACTAATCCACCCTAAAAGAAATCAGTCCTGAATATTCTTTGGAAGGACTGATGCTGAGGCTGAAGCTCTAATACTTTGGCCACCTGATGCAGAGCACCGACTAATTGGAAAAGGCCCTGATATTGGGAAGGATGGAAAGCAGGAGGAGAAGGGGACAAAAGAGGATGAGATGGTAGGATGGCATCACTGACTCAATGGACGTGCGTTTGAGCAAGCTCCAGGAGTTGGTCATGGACAAGGAAGCCTCATGTGCTGCACTCCATGGGATTACAAGGAGTTAGACATGACAGACGGAGAAGACAATGGCACCCCACTCCAGGACTCTTGCCTGGAAAATCCCATGGATGGAGGAGCCTGGTAGGCTGCAGTCCATGGGGTCGCTAAGAGTCTGACACAACTGACCGACTTCACTTTCACTTTTCACTTTCATGCATTAGAGAAGGAAATGGCAACCCACTCCAGTGTTCTCGCCTGGAGAATCCCAGGGACCAGGAAGTCTGGTGGGCCGCCGTCTATGGGGTCGCACAGAGTCGGACACGACTGAATTGACTAAGCAGCAGTACCAGCAAACAGGACAGAACAACTGAACTGAACATCAGTTCAGTTCAGTTCAGTCACTCGGTCGTGTCTGACTCTTTGCGACCCCATGAACTGCAGCACGCTAGGCCTCCCTGTCCATCATCAACTGCTGGAGTTTACCCAAACTCATGTCCATTATGCAGGCCTCTAGGGCTTCCCAGATGGTTCAATGGTAAAGAATCAGCCTGCCAAGCAGGCTGATCTGCTTCAGTCTGTGGGTTGGGAAGATCCCTGGAGAAGAAAATGGTAACCCTCCTCAGTCTTCTTGCCTGGGAAATCTCATGGACATAGAAACCTAGGAGGCTATAGTCCATAGGATCACCAATGAGTTGGACATGACTTAATGACAAAACAAGGAACGGAAGGGTCCTCTAATCTCCCCAAAAGAGGGAGAAGGGGTGGAAGAGAGATGGGAGGTAAGCAGGTTGACAGGAGTCTATCAAAGTTACAACTCATTCTCAGGGCCTTCTTTCCCAATCCAAACTAGAAATTTCAAGTCAATGAACATTTGAAATTACATTATAATATTGCTATTCTCATGATTAAAATGGAGAACTTAAATTCAGATAGATGTGTTTTCTGCATTTCCAAGAAATTAGAGACTCCGAGCGTGCCCACAGAAGATGTTCTTTGGCCCAAAACCTATAGCATGATTCCAGAAGAGTACAAGGGATAAGTTTTGTGGTTGCTGCTGTTGTTTGCCACTGAATTACATTGACTTCCACTCTCCCAGTTCTGTGCAAAATAAACCATTGCCATCCTCTAACCTAACCAAATTAGACAATGTATTCCCGATTCCAGCTTTAAGGGTCTCTTTCCTGGAATCACTTCTGTAGCATATGGTTTCTATTTTGTCTCTTTTTATCCTTAATTTTTCAAGAAAACAAATTATTATATATTTGGTCATATTAATTCTCATATAACTTAACATCCATGTAGTTGTGTAATTTTTCTTCTCGTTACTCCTTCAAATATAAATTTAAATGCAAATATTTATGGGGTAACTCTTCTGAAGAAGAAAGTGTATGAGAAACATATATATATATATATATACACACACACACACACACACACACACACACATATATATATACAGATGTGTAAAGTGAAAGAAAGAAAGTGAAGTCACTCAGTCGTGTCCAACTCTTTGCGACCATATAGACTGTAGCCTACCAGGTTTCACTGTCCATGGGATTTTCCAGGCAAGAATATAGGAGTGGGTTGCTATTTCCTTCTCCAGGAGATCTTCCCAACCGAGGCATTGAACCTAGGTCTCCCGCATTGCAGACAGAAGCTTTATCATCTGAGCCACCAGGGATAGACAGATGTGTATATATATGTGTATATTCACACACACAAATATGTGAATTACCCCCTGATATTTGAAGGTGATCTAGTTGATAAAAATTTTGATCCTAGCATTCTTTTTTTGTGATTTTTTAAAAAGTTTCATTGGAATGTGGTTGCTTTTCAATGCTGTGTTAGTTTGTAATATATAGCAATGTGAATCAGCACTTATATATACATCCCCTCCCTTTTGTACTTCCTTGTTATTCAGCTCATCACAGAGCATTAAGTAGAATTCCCTTTGCTGTAACATTCTCATTAGTGATGTTTTTAAAATACATAAAATATTGCATTATATAACTACTGAGCAGTCTGATGGCTAGCCCAATCCTTGTCAGAGTCTCAGATGCAGTCCTTGGGAATATCAGCCTGTTGTGTAAATTTGTGGGTGGGGAAACAGTTGCAGGCAAGACCCTAACTTGTACATATCTTTTCTAGTTTATGTACAAATGAGTGCCCAATTTAAAAGACAGCTACATGATGTCATGAAACTGATAAAGATCATTTTTAATTACTTCCATGTCCAGCTTCCCCAAAGGGCAATTCCATTGATGGGACTGGAGATATACTGAATTCATGGTGACTTAGAAGGAAAAGAAGAAGAAAGATGAATGTCCACAGATGTGTGGTTAGTTTAAACCAGTATTCATCTCTTCTGAGAATGACCTGTGAACACATAGGCTAGGTGTCAAATCTTGTGAAAGAAAAAGATCGCAATTATCCTGGGGAACCAGAGAGAAATAAGAGGTCAATGGAAGCATTCCACACTATTCTATTTAATGCATATTCAGTATTCACTGCAACACTGATGCTAATTTTTCCAACCTAAGAGATTCTTTTGTGAACATTTTTGTACTTAAGTCTTTATATAAAAGCAATTCTAGGGTATATACCTGGAAGTGGAGTTTTGGGATCATGTACAAGGGCATCTTAAACTTTCTCAGATATTAGCCAAATGTAATCTAAAGTATCGTAAAATATTTCTATTTATATGCAAGCAGTGTGTTAGAGTTTCCTTTACATTTTTATAAAAGAATAAATTTTTAGACTATTTTAAATCAATATTAAGTAAGGGTATAGTAGTATCATTGTCTGGAGAAGGCAATGGCAACCCACTCCAGTAGTCTTGCCTGGAAAATCCCATGGATGGAAGAGCCTGGTGGGCTGCAGTCCATGGGGTCACGACTGAGCGACTTCCTTTCACTTTTCACTTTCACACATTGGAGAAGGAAATGGCAACCCACTCCAGTGTTCTTTCCTGGAGAATCCCAGGGACGGTGGAGCCTGGTGGGCTGCCGTCTATGGGGTTGCACAGAGTCGGACACGACTGAAGTGACTTAGCAGCAGCAGCAGCAGTATCATTGTCCTTGTTGTTCAGTCGCTCAGTTGTGTCTGACTTTTTGCAACCCCATGGACTGCAGCACACCAGGATTCCCTGTCCTTCACTATCTCCTGTAGCTTACTAAAACTCACGTCCATTGAGTTGATGATACCATCCAACCATCTCGTCCTCTGTTGTCCCCTTCTATTCCTGCTTTCAAACTTTCCCAGGATCAGGGTCTTTTCTAAGGAGTCAGCTCTTCACATCATGTGGCCAAAGTATTGGAGCTTCAGCTTCAGCATCAGTCTTCCAATGAATATTCAGGACTGATTTCCTTTAGGATTGACTGACTTGATATTCTTGAAGTCTTCTCCAGTGCCACAGTTCAAAAACATCAATTCTTCAGAACTCAGCCTTAAAAATTAGTATTTTAGACTATTTTAAATCCATATTATAGGTGGACAAAGGTATCATATAATCTTTTAATTTGAATATTACTGATCATCAATGCGATTGATTATTCTTTTATTTGTTTTCTGACTATTTTGATTATTCTTCTGCAGATTACCTGCCAATCCAAATTTTGCATCAGTTATGCTCTTGGTCTTTTCCCTTTTTGTGTGTGCACATTTAATGTGTATCTTTGAGACTAACATTGGTGATTTAGTTACATTGCATATTTGTCATAGTATTTAAGGTCAGTTCTTTAAAAATAAATTCTTTTCTTCTGTGTGTGTGCTTAGTCACTCAGTCGAGTCTGACTCTTTGTGACCCCATGGACTGTAGCCTGCCGGGGTCCTCTGTCTATGGGGATTCTCCAAGCAAGAATACTGGAGTGGGTTGCCATGCCCTGCTCCAGGGGATCTTCCCAAACCAGGGATTGAACCCAGGTCTCCCGCACTGCAGGCAGATTCTTTACCATCTGAGCCACCAGGGAAGCCAGTGTTATTTTATATTTTAAATGTATAGTAGATGGATTCCCCCTTTGTACTTCTCTCTTTTTGATTGGAATTATGTTTATTTTGGAGATTATTTAGGAAAAATAATTTCTATTAGTGATACTGTTACTGTAGCACTTATCACCTTTATTTTTGCATGAGCACATTTTTGTTTTAAACTTCAGTGTTACTTCTGAGCAATTTAAAAGTGGTTTGTTAATATTTTACATGTTATATTATTCTTATGATTTTTCATTTTCTGATCACTTTTTTCGAGTTTTTATATTCAGAATTTATAGAGAACTAACTTGGCATGTTTATTTAATTAATTTATTTAATAAATCTTTTTATTCCTTAACACAATCTATCTATCTATCCATCTATCTATATATAACCTTTTGGCCATACTAAGTGGCATGAGGAATTTTAGTTACCCAACGAGAGATCGAACCTGTGCTGCTTCAGTGGAAGCTGAGAGACCTAACCACTGGATCTCCAGGGAAATCCCTAACACCTGGCATGTTTTGAATTTGCTTGTTTATTTAATTGATTTATTTTTAAAGAAGGATATTTGCTTTTCAGAATTTGTTGGTTTCTGCCAAACATCAACATGAATCAGCTGTAGGTATACATATGTCCTTTCCCTCTTGAACCTCCCTCCCATCTCCCTCCCCAAACCACCCCTCTAGGTTGATACAGAGCCCCTTTTTGAGTTCCGTGAGCCATACAGCAAACTATCTATTTTACACGTGGTAATGTAAGTTTCCATGTTACTCTCTCAATATATCCCACCCTCTCCCTCCTCCCTTCTCCCCATTTCCATAAGTCTGTTCTCTATGTCTGTATCTGCATTGCTGCTCTGAAAATAACTCCATCAGTACCATCTTTCTAGATTCCATATATATGTGTTCAGTTCAGTTCAGTCGCTCAACAGTGTCTGACTCTTTGCGACCCCATGAATTGCAGCATGCCAGGCCTCCATGTCTATCACCAACTCCCGGAGTTCATTCAAACTCATGTCCATCGAATCGGTGATGTCATCCAGCCATCTTATCCTCTGTGGTCCCTTTCTCCTCCTGCCCCCAATACCTCCCAGCATGAGAGTCTTTTCCAATGAGTCAACTCTTCGCATGAGGTGGCCAAAGTACTGGAGTTTCATCTTTAGCATCATTCCTTCCAAAGAACACCCAGGACTGATATCCTTTAGAATGGACTGGTTGGATCTCCTTGCAGTCCAAGGGACTCTCAAGAGTCTTCTCCAACACCACAGTTCAAAAGTATCAATTCTTCGGTGCTCAGCTGTCTTCACAGTCCAACTCTCACATCCATACATGACCGCTGGAAAAACCATAGCTTTGACTAGACGGACCTTTGTTGGCAAAGTACTGTCTCTGCTTTTGAGTATGCTATCTAGGTTGGTCATAACTTTTCTTCCAAGGAGTAAGCGTCTTTTAAATTCATGGCTGCAATCACCATCTGCAGTGATTTTGGAGCCCCAAAAAATAAAGTCTGACACTATTTCCACTGTTTCCCCATCTGTTTCCCATGAACTGATGGGACCAGATGCCATGATCTTTGTTTTCTGAATGTTAAGCTTTAAGCCAACTTTTTCACTCTCCTATTTCACTTTCATCAAGAGGCTTTTTAGTTCCTCTTCACTTTCTGCCATAAGGGTGATGTCATCTGCATATCTGAGGTTATTGATATTTCTCCTGGCAATCTTGATTCCAGCTTGTGCTTCTTCCAGCCCAGCATTTCTCATGATGTACTGTGTATATAAGTTAAATAAGCAGGGTGACAGCCTTGACGTACTCCTTTTCCTCTTTGGAACCAGTCTGTTGTTCCATGTCCAGTTCTAACTGTGGCTTCCTGACCTGCATATAGGTTTCTCAAGAGGCAGGTCAAATGGCCTGGTATTCCCATCTCTTTCAGAATTTTCCACTGTTTATTGTGATCCACACAATGTTAGGATACCATGTTTATCTTTCTCTTTCTGACTTGCTTTACTCTGTAATAGGCTCTAGGTTTATTTATCTTATTAGAAAGGAGTCAAGTGTTCCTTTTATGATGGAATAATCTTCCATTTTATATATGTACCACAGCTTCTTTATCTATTCATCTGTCCATAGACATCTAGATTGCTTCCATGTTCTAGCTATTGTAAATAGTACTCTAATAAACAGTGGGGTACATGTGTCTTTTTCAATTTTTCTAACCTGGCATGTTTTTAATAAGCTTAATTTGTGGTAAATAATAACTATAAAATAATTAATAAAACGTATTCAGAGTTTGTTTCTTTTTACAGTCCGTTTTTAACTCTGATGCTATATTGAAGCATAGTTAGAAAATGAACCTTTACCAGTAATTTCAAGAACTACAAAAGTATTATTAGTACTGAATCTAGATGTCTGATCTAGTGTAGTTTAATTTCTCTCTATTTTATTCCATAGTTTATTACTCATTTAGATATGTTATGCTTTCAGATGTAATTTTGAACATCATTTTCAGACTTATTTCAAGACTTTGAAATGTTGCTCTTTACAGATTAATTTTATCAGAAATCAATGTTTAGCTGTCAACTTCATTGGGATTTTCAAGATTGCATTTCTTATTGTTTTGTTTTACCTTTTGTTGAGAGTTCATTTTCAGCAAGAGCTTTTGGATTTTTTTTTTCTTTTCTTCTGTTTGGCGTTTTGAAATTAATTAGCTCATAAGGAATTCCAGCCTTAAGACATGTTTGAGAGAGTGATTGCTAAGTCACACAGTCGTGTCCAACCCTTAGGGTCCCCATGAACTGTGCCCACCAGGCTGCTCTGTCCATGGAATTTTCCAGGCAAGAGTACTGGAGTGGGCTGACATTTCCTCCTCCAGGGGATCTTCCCAATCCAGGGAGATATATTTAGTAGTACTTACTTATTTTCCCTTCTTTTATTCACTGATAGAAGTGGAAATACTGACTTCGAGTATTAAGTTAACCTGAGGTCCCCATAATCCTAACAATAAATTAGCATACCAACCAAGAAGGAGCAATACTCATGTGATAGACAAATTCCCTGTTCTCGGATTTATTTCATAGATGAACCCAACTGTCCTTTTTAGCTTTCTTCATGTTTATAGTTGCTCTGATTTTAAATAAAGGGCAACATCAAAGCTAGAAATAACTTGCTGTACTGTGCCAGTTGTTTGGGCTGAGTTTCAAAACTGCTTCAGAATCCAGTAGAAAAAGCAATTTTCAATTATTGGAAATAAGTACAATATACCTTGACAATATAATAGGTAGCCTAAACTGTATACAAAGGGTCATTCTATGACATATTGCCTTCAAATTTATGATTTTGAGGAACCATTGAGAATTTTTATGCAGCATTAATGATATTTTAATCTATGCTGATTTATTTAGATTAGAAAATGTTATGTTTTCTAGTTTTGTGGGTAACTTCTCAATAGCATTGCTTGTGTAATCATATGTACTAGTATATATAGTATATCAGCAACTTCATTTTTTAGTTTGAACTGTTTCTGTTACATATATTTTCTTTTTTTTCTTTTGGAAAAATGACAGTGACATAAAAATTAATTTACTTAAATTTACAAAATGCGTTATAGGAACCAGAAAACTGGTGCCTCTCACTTTGGCCTGTACAGACAGGGCTGGAGATTGAAATGCTATGAGGAACTGATATTCTTTGGGAAGATTCAGCTTCAGCTTTTATCTATCATTAGTGTTTATGTGATAAGTGTATTCAGCTATTCATGAATTCTGATGTTTGTTCCACAGTAAAAACTACCTAGTCAAATACCTTACCTTTATGACTAAGAAAAACAAGGATCAGACTCGTGACATTTGTTACAAACTGTCACAAGTTGGAATGCATTCTTAAGATGATAAACATTTATAAGTAAATGGATACAGTTCTTTGACATTAAGCATTGTAAAACTCTAAACTTAAGCTTAAACTGTAAAATTTCTACATTAACAGTTAAAAAGTATATTCAAGTTTAAGAACTGTGTTATAATGTTAACCTGATTATTTCTTACATAATACAGTGGCCTGTAGTTGGATTACTCTCATCAGATAATACAGTTTTAAGAAAACATAATTTAGCAATGGACTGGAATATATAATGGCTGCTTGTATGTACTATTCTGCGTGAGTGCATGCTGTGTGTTTGATTGTGACACCAAGGACTGCAGCCCTCCAGGCTCCTCTGTCCGTGGATGTTTCCAGCAAGAATACTGAAGTGAGTTACCACTTCCTCCTCCAGGGGATCTTCCTGACCTAGGGATCAAACCCAATTCTCCTATGTCTCTTGCATTGGCAGGCAGATTCTTTACCACTGACCCACCTGAGAACTTCATTCATTACTTGCAACAGTGCTGATCTACGCAAAACAAATTACACACCCTCATTATCCTAAACTAATGTCAGCCATGACGTCTCCGGAATAACAACATTTAACTTTCTTAGGGAAATTAGGTGTGACAGCAATGCAGATTTCCCTTACCAAGCAACAAATAATAGCTTGTTTTATTTTGGTTAGGCTGTGTGACTTCAAAAAACAAAAGTTAAAAATATTCCATAAAATGATTATTTTCTACATTATATAGATGTTCTAAAATAAAAGTTTTAATCAGTACTTTTTATGCATATCAAAAGATGGAATGTAAACAAAATTTCCACTTGAAAGTGGAAGATTAACTATATTAATTTAGATCCACAAAATTTGTTATCTAAGGGTGAATGAGTGTTATCCAATTTTTATGTTTCTTTCTATAAAAATGAGATTTCTTGTTTTAAAATCATCTGCTCTTGGATATGTGCCTTACTCCTTTTCATAGAATTAATGTGGTTTGCATGATTTCTCAGACAGGACTCTTGGTGTCTCTTTCTTTCATCTGGACTGGTGTGAGTCCATACCTTTTGTAAGGTCTGTATAGACACAGGACTCTTATAGAAAAGTACACTCTAGTTAGCTCTGTAGAGAAAAGCAAGTCATGTTCTTTCTGTCCTTCTTGGTCACATTTCTGTCTTATATCAGAAAGTTTGGGTTCATATTTGATCAAAAGAAGTGATATTTATTATGTCTTATCAGTTATTTTATTTTTTACTGTAAAAGTACATTTAATTATACTTAACAAAGTTACTTGCTCACCTATTTTCTGTATTGAAATCTAATTCTGTAATTTCTTTTGTATATTTTCCCTTGTGTACAAGAATAATAATATTTACATTTATACACATTAGATGTAGCAACTAGTTTAAACACACACACATAATTTATTCTTCACAACAGTTTTATGAAATAGATGTTATTATGTCTCAGATTAGGAAGACAAGATAGGAAAAGGATGACTAACCACTCCTAGGATACAGACCAAGTAAATGGTAAACTAAAGATTCATACTCAAACAGCCTAATTTCAGAGTTCATATCTTTTAAAATTTATATCTCACATAGAATTTTTACTAATTTCTTCATTAAAATTGTATATAACATAAAACAAAGTAATTGTTCCAAACAACTGACAATGTACTCCAGTTCAGTTCAGTTCATTTGCACAGTCATGTCTGACTCCTTGTGACCCCATCGACTGCAGCTTGCCAGGCTTCCCTGTCCATCACCACCTCCCAGAGCTTGCTCAAGCTCATGTCCATCGAGTCGGTGATGGCAGTGGCACTGAACAACCTCTCTATCTGCCAGTAATGCTTCTAGCTCCATTAGATCTGCTGACCCATGGGACTTAAGTGGCAGAGCAGTTGCAGCTGGTGCCCCTGGGCTTCCAGTCTGCTGCAGTCTTCCTGTCTGTCTGCTACCTATAGACATTAAGCTTCAGCTCGGTGCTGAATATTCTCTGACTCATAATGAGTATTGATTGTACATGTGAGTAGAAATAGGATGTTTAAATCATTTTGCATCTTCTTCTTATTATTATTTATTTTTCTATTCCTGTTCATCATGAGGCAAGATATTCTGACCTACCAAGGCACAAAGTCAGGCATGTGTGACAGTGCTCCATTATCAAATGAAAGTGGGAATGAAGGAGACAGGGCTTGAGCAGGGCTGAGGGAAAAGTAGCTTGTGTGAAGGAGGTTGCTCACATCTCCATGGCTCCAATTCATATATCACATTCTTGAGCCCAATAAAGACAGTACTGTGGGATATAAAGAGACCACCCAAAGCTGACAGCTGTGGCCACCTAGTTTCTATCTGGGGGTACCTCTAAAGGACAGGGCTGAATGGAGACTCGACCAGGAGACTTGTAACAGAGCACAGCCAAGAGCAGACCTCAGCACAGCTGTACCTGTGAGCTATTACTCTGCACCCTGTTACCAGGCAGCAAGTCCTGTTCAGCCATTTTCAATGGGCTCCTCCCCCCAAGGAAGCAACTGTCAGTGAGTGACCATTAGTGGGGACAACCAGGCAAGGTCAGCGGAGCAGGGCTTGTCACATGGACAGTGAGGTAAGAGTCAATCCTGGCCTCCCCTCCAGGGTGCTCCAGTTCATCCAGCCTTAGACCAATGGTGATCTGGGGACCCAGGGGACATATGGGGGTCTGTGTCCTGTTGACCTCCAGAGCCCTCACTGCGGCCTCTACTGGCCGCGCCCAGGCCTTAAGGAGGCAGTGACCTTCTCCCCGCCTCTGCCACCTTCTGGCTGCACCATCTGCCCTGGATGCCATCTCCAAGACCTGCTCCCACACCCCACACGTGGCTGGCCTTAGGAGCCTGAGGGCCAGTTGCATTTGGCGCCTGGCTCCCTCAGCAATGACAGCTGAGCAGGGTCTGAGGACCCAGCGCTGAGGGTGCTGCCAGCTGAGCTCTGACTCTGCCAGGACTGGACCCTGGAGGATAAGTCATGCCTCAGGACCTGCCCTTTCTTGTCAGAACAGAAACTAACGAGTGTTAGCTTTCATTATTTACGGGAACAGTTACCTGACCGTGACCTGGCCTCCAGATCTAGAGCTCTGACACCAAGATGTTTAAACACCTCACCATGCTCCTGCCTCAGCTTTCTAGGAAAGGGCTTCACTGAGGGCTTTCAGGCAGTTTGAGGTTTTTAAGGCATGAGCCACTCCTGTCCTTGCAGGGCCCTCAGTACATCTTTCTGGGCTCCACACCCTGACCTTCTGTTCTTGTTTAGCCTCCCTGTAAGTTGGGCATAGGGACTTGTTTTTCAGTAAAAGACAGAGCTTCAGTCAGGATAATTGCCTGTTTGCTTTTGCCTATAAGGCGAAATGCCAAATGACCAGCTCGATACCAATTCATGAAATGTGGCCAATGGTTTGGTGGAATGATCATGGGCACAATTGTAAGATTCATGGAAAAAGAGTCTTGAAGATGGTCTGTAGGTAGATGTCTTTGGAAACAGGAAAGGAAGATATTTGTGTTCCATGTGAATTAGTAAAAAGAAAACCAACCAACCAAACAAAAAAAGAGGTACTTGAGCAATCAAGTGACTAAGACGGCTTCTACTATGAATGTCTGTGAGCATCCTGCTCAGCCACCTCTGTCTTTGCTCAATGACTCATGAACAAAGCAGTCCTGGTGACAAGGATGGGATCAGCATGAGCTTAGCAATGCTGAATTCCACCCCCAAGGCTGGCCTGGCTGTTGACTCTGTTGAGTGTCCTTATCCCAACAATGGAGACTGACCCTGAGTTCTCTGAGGTGATCAGCCAGCTACCTGGTGGCAGGCTGACTACATTAAATCCCTTTCTTTATCGAATTGGGTAACATCTTGCTTTTCCTGGAAAATACACTTGCTCAGAAAATGAATTTGCTTTCCTTGTCCACAGTGCTTCCCCCCAGACTACCATGACTGCTATATCCACCGTCATGGTTTCCCACACAGCTTTGCTTCTGAAGTAAATCGTGCAGAATTCCCTTTCTAGTGTGTTTCTACATCAGGTAGGCTGTAAGAGCTACACTCCTGTGAAACTTGAAGGAGGCTTTGAAATAACTATTTTATAGTGCACATACACACACACCTCCTAATGACCTAGTTACACACTCATCTTTTCACTGCTCTGTAGGAATTTTGAAGCTGCAGTGAAATTGATTTAATGAATCAGACCTAAACAGTCAGTTTTATTAAAAGATATATCATCTTGGGTGGGCCAAATTTAATTAATCAAAAGGCCTTTAAAAGAGGGTGTGTGCATGTTAGTCGCTAAGACGTGTCTGAGTCTTTCGTGACCCCATGAATGAAAGCCCACCAGGCTCCTCTGTTCATGGGGTTTCCCAGCCAAGAATCCTGAATCAGATTGCTATTTCCTTTTCTAGGGGATCTTCCTGACGCAGGGATCAACCCAGGTCTCCTGCATTAGCAGGCGGCTTCCTTAGCATTGAGCCACATTGGAAATAGATAGATAGATCCTTTTTATATCCAAAGATTCCAGGCTTCATTTCATATAGTTTCCAGTCATGATTTTTCGCTCCTGGCTGTATGCCTTGCCAAAGTTCTCTTCTTTAATCAGCCACCAAGAATGGGTGAACCAATCCCTTGTAATAAGTATTGCTTCTTTTATTGAATTTCTGTGCACAAAAGTAATTCATGTTATTAGAGATTATTTCTAACACAAGAAGCACTTTTGTTAATTACATTTCTTTATTTTTGATTATAATTTTTACAACTGATGGACCAATGTTGTCACATGAGTATTAAGTAAGCACCATAATTTATGTTAGGCGTCACTCTTCCTGTTGTACAGTTTTGTGGGTTTTGACAAATGCATCATGCCATGTGTCCACCATTGTAATGTTGTATAGATAGTTTTAGGACCCTAAAGACCCCTGGGCTGCACTTATTCTTCCCTCTCTCTCCTCCCCTTCCACCAAACTCTTCCACCAAACTTCTGGCAATCCCTGATCTTTTCAACACCTGTAGAGCTTGGCCTTTTCCAGAATGTCATAGAGGTGAAAGCATCCTTTTTTATTCAGGATTTTGAGAATGACTTCTCTCACTGAGTAATAGCTCTTTAAACCTTCTCCATTTCTTTCAAGGCTCAGTTACTCATTCCTTTACTTACCAAATAATAATCTATTGTATGAATGCATCACAGTTTATTCACTTACTGAAGGACAACTTGATTACTTCTAATTTTTGGCAATTATGAATAAAGTTGCTCTGAACATCTGTGTGGAAGCTTTCATGTTTTCAGTGCATTTGGATAATTAACTAGGAGTGTGATTGCTGTATTACATGATAGGTAGCCTATATTTAGCTTCATAAGAAGCCCATAAAGTGCTTGTACCATTTTACATTCCAATAACAGTTAATAAATTGAGTTCCTGTTGCTCTGTATCTTCACCAATATTTGGGACTTTCTGTTTATTGGAGTTTAGCCACTCTGATAATTGGCATAGTGGTATCTGCTTTTAAAAGAAATGAATTTATCATTCGTTCTTCCTTTACTTTAGACCTTATTTTTGTATTTATTATTGTAGCTATGGTGTAGTACCTGAAAACTTTAATCCTAGAACCTGGTTTCTTAGATTCAAATTCTAACTCTACCTTTTACTCCTTGGTGACATTAGGTTAGCTGTTTAACATGTGCTTCAGTAACTTTATGGGTTTCCACAGTAAAGAGCTCAGATGCTAAAGAATCCACCTGCAGTGTACAAGACCTGGGTTTGTACCCTGGATCTGGGAGATCCCCTGTAGAATGGAATGGCAACCCACTCAGTGTTCATTGGTGAATCCAGTATACAGAGGTTTTAGTCCATGGGGTCAACAAAGAGTTGGACAGCAATAAGTGACTTTCACTTTTTTCAGTAGCCTTAATAATAAGATATACCTCACAGAGTTGTTACAGTAATTAGGCTTAGATTATTCTGGAACATATAAATAGCAATGAGTATCTGGCCTGTACTAAACTCTTTTATTATTTAATGGTATAAAATAACTTCATTTTTTGTCAAGAGGAAGCCATTTAGAATGTAAATAATTCCAAATATAGACAGAATATTGGTAATTATATTAATTTTAATTGTAAGGAAAACTCTCAAATAATGATAACATTCCTCCATTGCTGCAGTATTACCATATACAGCTATCACTACACTATTTAAATTGTAATTCAGTAACTTCACAGTTGTAGGTCCCCCACTACTTTGTAATTTTGTTTGATCATGGCTTTGACTTGATGAAACTGAGTTCAATATAATAAATGAAGTTGCAAGTTCAAGGTTTTGATCCTGTATTTAGTGTTAAATTCTAGCAATCAGAATCCAACAACACTTATAAAGATCATACACCATGACCAAGTGGGCTTTATCCCAGGGATGCAAGGATTCTTCACTATCTGCAAATCAATCAATGTAATACACCACATTAACAAATTGAAAAATAAAAGCCATATGATTATTTCAGTAGATGCAGAGAAAGCCTTTGAAAAAATTCAACACCCATTTATGATAAAAGCTCTCCAGAAAGCAGGAATAGAAGGAACATACCTCAACATAATAAAAGCTATATATGACAAACCCACAGCAAACATCCTCAATGGTGAAAAATTGAAAGCCTTTCCCCTAAGGTCAGGAAAAAGACAAGGTTGCCCACTCTCACCATTACTATTCAACATAGTTTTGGAAGTTTTGGCCACAGCAATCAGAGCAGAAAAAGAAATAAAAGGAATCCAAATTGGAAAAGAAGAAGTAAAACTCTCACTATTTGCAGATGACATGATCCTCTACATAGGAAACCCTAAAGACTGCACCAGAAAATTACTAGAGCTAATCAATGAATATAGTAAAGTTGCAGGATATAAAATCAACACACAGAAATCCCTTGCATTCCTATGCACTAATAATGAGAAAATAGAGAAATTAAGGAAACAATTCCATTCACTATTGCAATGAAAAGAATAAAATACTTAGGAATATATCTACCTAAAGAAACTAAAGACCTATATATAGAAAACTATAAAACACTGATGAAAGAAAGCAAAGAGGAAACTAGTAGATGGAGAAATATACCATGCTCATGGATCGGAAGAATCAATATAGTGAAAATGAGTATACTACCCAAAGCAATCTATAGATTCAATGCAATCCCTATCAAGCTACCAACAGTATTTTTCACAGAGCTAGAACAAATAATTTCACAATTTGTATGGAAATACAAAAAAACCTCGAATAGCCAAAGCAATCTTGAGAAAGAAGAATGGAACTGGAGGAATCAACCTGCCTGACTTCAGGCTCTACAACAAAGCCACAGTCATCAAGACAGTATGGTACTGGCACAAAGACAGAAATATAGATCAATGGAACAAAATAGAAAGCCCAGAGATAAACCCACACACCTATGGACACCTTATCTTTGACAAAGGAGGCAAGAATATACACTGGAGAAAAGACAGTCTCTTTAACAAGTGGTGCTGGGAAAACTGGTCAACCACTTGTAAAAGAATGAAACTGGAACACTTTCTAACACCATACACAAAAATAAACTCAAAATGGATTAAAGATCTAAACATAAGACCAGAAACTATAAAAATCTTAGAGGAGAACATAAGCAAAATGCTCTCTGACATACATCACAACAGGATCCTCTATGACCCACCTCTCAGAATATTGGAAATGAAAGCAAAAATAAATGGGATCTAATTAAATTTAAAGCTTCTGCACAACAAAAGAAACTATAAGCAAGGTGAAAAGACAGCCTTCAGAATGGGAGAAAACAATAGCAAATGAAGCAACTGACAAACAACTAATCTCAAAAATATACA
This sequence comes from Bos indicus, assembly GCF_029378745.1. Lineage (NCBI taxonomy): Eukaryota > Metazoa > Chordata > Mammalia > Artiodactyla > Bovidae > Bos > Bos indicus. The sequence continues at coordinate 354,898 of NW_027223722.1, forward strand.
AGCAACTCCTGCAGCTCAATTCAGGAAAAATAAACGACCCAATCAAAAAATGGGCCAAAAAACTAAATAGACATTTCTGCAAAGAAGACATACAGATGGCTAACAAACACATGAAAAGATGCTCAACATCACTCATTATTAGAGAAATGCAAAGCAAAACCACAATGAGGTACCATTTCACGCCAGTCAGAATGGCTGTGATCCAAAAGTCTACAAGCAGTCAATGCTGGAGAGGGTGTGGAGAAAAGGGAACCTTCTTACACTGTTGGTGGGAATGCAAACTAGTACAGCCACTATGGAGAACAGTGTGGAGATACCTTAAAAAACTGGAAATAGAATTGCCATACGACCCAGCAATCCCATTGCTGGGCATACACACTGAGGAAACCAGAATTGAAAGAAGACACGTGTACCCCAATGTACGTTGCAGCACTGTTTATAATAGCCAAGACATGGAAGCAACCTAGATGTCCATCAGCAGATGAATGGATAAGAAAGCTGTGGTATATATACACAATGAAGTATTACTCAGCCATTAAAAAGAATATATTTGAATCAGTTCTAATGAGATGGATGAAACTGGAGCCTATTATACAGAGTGAAGTAAGCCAGAAAGAAAAACACCAATACAGTGTACTAAAGCCTATATATGGAATTTAGAAACATGGTAGTGACAACCCTGTATGCAAGACAGCAAAAGAGACACTGATGTATAGAACAGTGTTTTGGACTCTGTGGGAGAGGGAGGGGGGGTTGATTTGGGAGAATGGCATTAAAACATATACAATATCATATAAGAAACGAATCGCCAGTCCAGGTTCGATTTAGGATACAGGAAGCTTGGGGCTAGTGCACTGGGATGACCCAGAGGGATGGGATGGGGAGGGAGGTGGGAGGGGGGTTCAGGATGGGGAACACGTGTACACCCGTGGCTGATGCATGTTTATGTATGGCAAAACCAATACAATATTGTAGTAAAAAATAAATAAACAGGTTGTTTAAAAAAATTAAAAATAGCAATCAGTAAGGCAGAAAAACAATGAGAAGATGGTTCCCAAGATACTAATGAAATAATATTCTCATAAAAAAGTAAAGTATATATTTTAAAATGCATACAAAATGTTGAATATGTATGAAACCGAATGTTAACAGTAGTTTTAATGCAGTAGATGTGTCAGTGATTTAATTTGGGGTTTTTTGTTTCTATTTTCCAAAAATGTTGTGCAATAAATTCACAATACTATTGTAATATGAAATGAGAAATATAAAAATAGTTTTGTAAAGATCGGACCCTTTATTGATCTTTTGTAAAATCAATGCATGATACAGGATGCTTGGGGCCGGTGCACTGGGATGACCCAGAGGGATGGTATGGGGAGGAGGAAGGGAGGGGGGCTCAGGATGGGGAACACGTGTACACCCATGGCAGATTCATGTTGATGTATGGCAAAGCCAATACAATATTGTAAAATAATTGTTCTCCAATTAAATTAAAATATAAAAAAAAGCAATTCAATAAAATGAATTCTTAAAATTTCCACTCTCTCTGGAAGATGCCATAGCTAAGCATCTTAATTTCAATATATAAACAGATTGTTACTGGTACCCTGATTCACCTACGACAACTGAATAGCCTGTGGCCTGACCCTAAGAGGGCACAAAGTTCAGAGACTTAATTATTACAAACAGTATGTCTTCTGTTTTAATTTTCTAATGGAGAGTAACTCTAAGACCCTTATGCAGGGAACTGACTTATGTTTCATGGCCTTGAAAAATGTTGCCACCTCAGTTAAATTAAGGGTCTACAGCTTTGACAATTTTGGGAGAACTGTCAGTAGTTATATGTCGTAAATGTGGCCAGTTTCATATGAGCATTGTTAAGACATTACAGGACTTCCTCAGTGGTCCAATGGTTAGGACTCTGAACTTTCACTGTCCAGGCCCACGATTTGATCCTTGGTCAAGCAACTAAGACCCTGCAAGCCACAAGGTGTGGCAAAAATAAAAATAAAAAAATAACCCCACCTCCCTTCTGAAACATTGTTAAACCTCAGAACTAAGTTGTGCTTGTCACAGACATCATATTTAGGAGTTTTTCTATCACATCAAAATTTTCATTTACACTACCAAATTTTAGGGCTAATGAATTTTGTACTATATACATATTTACTACATATATAGGTTTACTATATATAAGTATCATAAATGCTTAACTTTTTCATAGAATTTGTCCTGTGAATTTTCAGCCTTATCATGACACTAAGTAATGCCATGTGTCTTCAATAATGTTATTTTTGGTTGTGGAATGTGGGGCATAATTTTTCTCCCACATTCAAGAGATAACCCCTTATAAACTCTCCGTTCCTAAAATGTTTTAATGAACGGAGGATATTTTTCAATTCCTATGCAATTAGATTTTATAGAATAGTTATTATATTTTTCATATTGATATTTTATAAATCTGGGGGATTTCCAACAATTCTGAGGAATACCACTGGAAAAAACAAACAAAAAAAAAATCAAATAATAATTCCCTGTACTACTTTGGGTTCTTATCTTGGCAGTGAAAAGCACATTTCTAAGAAAAGTTAATTTCAACAACAGTAATATCTTTAAGGTAAATATTTCCCTTATACTTGCCTATCATACAACCATACAAAAACTAGATAGATTAAAAAAAAAGTCAGAATTTTTTATCTGATTGGTCAGAGCCAAAGGACCAGTGATTCTTTTTTAATATTAAACTAATATATAAAAGAGTGAAACATACTTTTGTAGTTTGTAAGTCAACGCCATCTCATAAATGATATTATATTTATCACATTAAATTTTATTTTTTATGATATACTTTCCAGTTTATTTATTTATTCTTTAAATTTGTTTACTTTAATTGGAGGCTAATTAACTTTCCAATACTGTAGTGATTTTGTCATACATTGACATGAATCAGCCATAGGTTTACATGTGTTCCCCATCCTGAACCCCCCCTCCCACTTCCCTCCCCATCCCACCCCTCTGGGTCATCCCAGTGCACCAGCCCTGAACACCCTGTCTCATGCATAGACCTGGACTGGTGGTCTATTTCACATACGATAACATACATGTTGCAATGCTGTTCTCTCAGATCATCCCACTCTCACCTTCTCCCACAGAGTCCAAAAGACTGTTCTATACATCTGTGTCTCTTTTGCTGTCTTGCATATAGGGTTATCATTACCATCTTTCTAAATTCCATATGTATGCATTAGTATACTGTATTGGTGTTTTTCATTCTGGCTGACTTCACTCTGTATAATAGGCTCCAGTTTCATCCACCTCATTAGGATTGATTCAAATGTATTCTTTTTAATGGCTGAGTAATATTCCACTGTGTACATGTACCACTGCTTTTTTATCCACTCGTCTGCTGATGGACATCTGGTTTGCTTCAATGTCCTGGCTATTATAAACAGTGCTGCGATGAACATTGGGGTACACATGTCTCTTTCAATTCTGATTTTCTTGATGTGTATGCCCAGCAGTGGGATTGCTGGGTCATATGGCAATTCTATTTCCAGTTTTTTAAGGAATCTCCACGCTGCTCTCCATAGTGGTATACTAGTTTGTATTCCCACCAACAGTCTAAGAGGGTTCCTTTTTCTCCACACCCTCTCCAGCATTTATTGTCTGTAGATTTCTGGATAGCAGCCACTCTGACCAGCATGAGATGGTACTTCATTGTGGTTTTGATTTGCATTTCTCTGATAATGAGTGATGTTGAGCATCCTTTCATGTGTTTGTTAGTCATCTGTGTGTCTTCTTTGGAGAACTGTTTAGTTCTTTGGCCGATTTTTTGATTGGGTCATTTATTTTTCTGGAATTGAGCTGCAGGAGTTGCTTGTATATTTTTGAGATTAATTGTCAGTTGCTTTGTTTGCTATTATTTTCTCCCATTCTAAAGGCTGTCTTTCCACTTTGCTTATAGGTTCCTTCATTGTACAAAAGCTTTTAAGTTTAATTAGGTCCCATTTGTTTATTTTTGCTTTTATTTCCATTAGTCTGGGAGGTGGGTCATAGAGGATCCTGCTATGATTTATGTTGGAGAGTGTTTTGCCTGTGTTTTCCTCTAGTTTCTGGTCTTACGTTTAGATCTTTAATCCATTTTGAGTTTATTTTTGTGTATGGTGTTAGAAAGTGTTCTAGTTTCATCCTTTTACAAGTGGTTGACCAGTTTTCCCAGCACCACTTGTTAAAAAGAGATTGTCTTTTCTCCATTGTATATTCTTGCCTCTTTTGTCAAAGTTAAGGTTTCCATATGTGCGTGGATTTATCTCTGGACTTTCTATTTTGTTCCATTCATCTATATTTCTGTTAAAATTTCAAACCCTTTTTTCAAACAATATTGAAAACAGATTAAGAAAAATTACCAACACCTTTTTGGATATTTTCTTTTTTTAAAAGATAGCGAATGGTGGTTTATTTTTTTTTAATAAGTTGTGTACAATTTAGAAATACTTTCCATATGCACTATTCTTGGACATTTTCTTACAATGGTAAATATTCAGAGCACTTCACGATATTCCACAATGACAGTTTTAAGTTTATTTTCCATTCTATTCTGATCTATTGTGTATATCTGTTTTTGTGCACATTAAGGAAAATGTCAAAGCGGTTTAGTAGTACATTTTCATTACAAAAGGTAAGCTTCCATAAAGGAACGACTGTGAAAAAGATCAAACAGTGTCAATTTTCTGTTTTATTGCCCTCTAAAGCAACCTGTGGACTTAAATAATTACAATTTTGACCTCTATTGCAAATGATCAATCAGCAGAGACATATTAAAAACTCTTAATATGACTGACAAAAGAAGATATAATTGGGCAACAAAATGGCCAGAGATTGATCTTAGTTTTTAAAATCTTTATTTGCTCAATGACAGATATAAGTCTTGGGGATGAACTCGGCAGGCAGAGAAGATGTCTAAAGCAAAGGCACCCCTGTGTGGATGTGCCTGCCAGGAACAGTGAGGAAGTCAAGGAAGTGGACATAAACTGAGGTGTTAGGTGGTGAATTTGGAGAAGTCAACAAGAACACGGATGGCCTAACCTGAATTACTGTGTGTGTGTGTGTGTTTAGATCTGTTTAATCAGAAAGGGGTTAGGAAAAGTAGCAAGGTATATATCTGTGTGTGATCTTATTCTTCCCTACTAACAGTGCTAAGGAGAAGGCAATGGCAACCCACTCCGGTACTCTTGCCTGGGAAATCCCATGGACGGAGGAGCCTGGTAGGCTATACAGTCCATGGGGTCGCGAAGGATCGGACATGACTGAGTGACTTCACTTTCACTTTTCACTTTCATGCACTGTAGAAGAAAATGGCAACCCACTTCAATATTGTTGGCTGGAGAATCCCAGGGACGGCAGCCTGGTGGGCTGCCATCTATGGGGTCGCACAGAGTTGGGCACGACTGACATGACTTAGCAACAGCAGCTTAGCAGCAGTAGCTTAGCAGCAGTAACAGTGCTAAATTCTTTATCTGATTCTTGGAGTTGCCTGAGAGCTCAGTTGGTAAAGAAACCACCAGCAATGCAGGAGACCCCAGTTGCATTCCTGAGTTGGGAAGATCTGCTGGAGAAGGGATAGGCTACCCACCCCTGTATTCTTTGACTTCCCTTATGGCTCATTTGGTAAAAAATCTGCCTGCAATGTGGGAAACGTGGGTTCAATCCCTGGGTTGGGAACATCCCCTGGTAAGGGAAAGGCTACACACTCCAGTATTCTGGCCTAGAGAATTCCATGGTCTGTATAGTCCATAGGGTGACAAAGAGTCTGACATCAATGAGCCACTTTCACTTTCACTTTTGATTTCATTAAAGAACTCTCTGTGTTAGAAATTTTATTTCTCTTTTACATGTGAAGATATGGTCTTCAGATTCTTTCTTTTCTGCTTCCTAAACACCTCCTCTTACTACCTGCCAAAACAGTCTTTCTAGGATCCCAGGGAGGCCAATGAGAAGTGCTAAAGAATGCCTTCAAGGCAGCATGGTGCAGATAGGGTGTGGAAATTGGTCCCAGATTTATCTGGGTTTGAATCCCAGTGTTGCTGCTAGTTAGCTAAATTGACACTTATTCACAGAGCTATACAAATAGTTCAGATAATCATTGGTTTCATTGTCTATGAAATGAGTGTAATAATTTCATGTATGTAAAGATGGGCTTCTCAGATGGTACAGAGGTAAAGAATCTGCCTTTCAATGTAGAAGCAAGAGACTCAAGTTCAGCCCCTGGGCTGGGAAGATCCCCTGGAGAAGGAAATAACTGCCCACTCCAGTATTCTTGCCTGGAGAAATCCATGGACAGAAGAGCCTTGTGGGCTACACTCCATGGGACCGCAAAGAGGTGGACCCTACGGGCACACACACAATTAAAAAGGGAGCTAGCCTAGAATCACCAGATGTAGGTAATATCAGTTCCTTTCTTCTCCCTACCTTTAATTAGAGATAATGGGGATTGGGGAAATGGATGGAGAAAAAGAGCATGTGTGGGACTGCTCTGTGAGGCAAAGCCCCCTTGCTGGAGGAGAGTTGAGGTGTGTGGTCTGATCCTTTTTATGGTTTGTGGTTCACGGACTTAAAAGAACTAATGCAAGGGGAGATTTGATTCAGAATTGGTGGAGGTGGAGGTGGGGTGGGTGGTCTGAAGGTTGAACTAGCAGATGTGAAATGGGAAGTGAAAGAAAGTGAGGGATTAATCATGATTATCAGCTTTTTGTCAAGAAAACACTATAAGGAGTCGATGGGACGCTGAAGTGAGGCAGATTGCAGGAGAAAAAGATCCCTTCTCTTGAGTTGCTGGCACACTTGAATATGACTCACAAGTTCCAGGCAGAAGATTTGGGAGCCCCAACACATTGGCATTTAAATAGGAAACCAAAATGCATTAATTGCTTATACAACAAGATGAAGTCATTTTCATTTCCTATTTACTTACTTTGTGATACTGTAAGAATTTCTAAGGGTGTTATTCATTTCAAAATTTTTCATTTCAACAAAAACAATAATATTCTAAGAGACATATTCATGAAGAATAGTATTATCAGAATGAGAGGAAAGTAAAAATAAAACAAGAAATTATTTGAGTAATATTTTGTAAATTTTATGCAAGCAAACTTTCTCTAAATGCCTTGGACTATTAACTTTTTCTCTTCTCATTTTCTTTGCCCTTATAAGTATAAGATGAACCTTGACGGGATTGAGTTTGCTGTTTAGGTGCAACGATGTGTCTGACTCTTTGCGACCCCATGGACTGTAGCCCACCAGGCCTCTCTGTTCATGGGATATTCCAGGCAAGAATACTGGGGTGGGTTGTCTTTTCCTTCTCCAGGGGATCTTCCCAACCCAGGGATCAAAATCACATCCCCTGAATTGGCAGGTGGTTTCTTTACCTCTGAGTCACCAGGGAAACCCTGAGAATGAGTTCAATGAGTAGTTCATTGGAATTGGAAGTCACAGGAAAAACATACAAAGAGAAAATAAAACTCATAGGTATGTAAACCATTGTCTCTAGATTATTTCACTTGTTAGTCAATGCATTGTAATTATAAGCTATATAAATAAAGTAATTTAGATTCAAAGATATTTTAGAGTCTTGTCTTAGTTTACTAGGACTGCCATCACAAAATACCACAGACCCGGTTGTTTAAAAGACCGAACACTCTTCTCTCATGTTCTGGAGGCTGGGATTTAAGGTCGAGTTGGATTTTCTTGAGCAGTCCATCCTTGACTTTGAGATGACTGCCTTCTCCTTGGGTTCTCTCATGGTTTTCTCTCTGTGTAGATACAGAATTAAGACTGCAACAGAAAAGTGTCGGATGATAATATTAAGTTCAGAACACTCTCATGGCTATTAAACAATAAAACTGGGATTTTCCTTCTCCCAGACTCCACAGTGCAAGCTGTGCACGTGTAGTGTTTGACATCAGAGTGAGGCCTGAGACTAGAGATAGAGGTAGGAGCATATAGTGGGAAGGGAGCAGGGGTCACTTGAACAGTCTTATGTAATGGAGATATATAAATGCTGATACTGAAATTATTGCTTACTTTGCTTTGAGTCAAATTACCTGTAGGCCATTTAAAAGTCTGTTTATTTTTTGAACTAATATTTAACTTTTATTGAAGTATAGTTGATTTGCAATGTTGTATTAATTTCAGGTATACAGCAAAGTGATTCAGTTTCATATGTATTTATATATCTTCATACGTATCTGTGGGCTTCCTTGGGCTTTCCTTCTGAAGTAAAGAATCTGCCTGCCAATGCAGGAGATAAGGATTCAAGTCCTGGGTGGGGAAGGTGCCCTGGAGAAAGAAATGATAACCACTGGTAACCACTTGTTTGGTCTCTCTCTCTAGGAGTCTGCTTCTTTTTTGTTACATTCACTAGTTTGTTGTGTTACTGATATTCCACACATAAGGGATATCATTCAGTATCTGTCTTTCTCTGATTTATTTCACTGAGCATAATACCTTCCAAATCTATCCATGTTGCTACAAATGGCATATTTTAATTCTTATGAATGAGTAGTATTCTATTTGGAGAAGGCAGTGGCACCCCACTCCAGTACTCTTGCCTGGAGAATCCCATGGACAGAGGAGCCTGGTAGGCTGCAGTCCATGGGGTCACTAGGAGTCGGACACGACTGAGCGACTTCACTTTCACTTTTCACTTTCATTCATTGGAAAAGGAAATGGCAACCCACTCCAGTGTTCTTGCCTGGAGAATCCCAGGGATGGTGGAGCCTGGTGGGCTGCCGTCTATGGAGTCGCACAGAGTCGGACACGACTGAAGCGACTTAGCAGCAGCAGCAGCAGTATTCTATTGTATGTCTGTGAATATATATATATATATATATATATATATATATATATATACACACACCCATATGTGAATATATACACACACACACATAACATCTTCTTTATCCATTCACTGGATACTTAGGTTACTTTCATATCTTGGCAACTGTGAATAATACTGCTTTGAACAGTGGGCTTCATGTACGTTTTTGAACTAGTGGTTTTGGTTTTCTTCAAATATATACTCAGGAGTAGAACTGCTAGATCATATGGTAGCTCTATTTTTATTTTGTTGACGAAGCTTTATACTGTTTTCTGTAGTGTCTGTTGCAATTTACATACCCACCAACAGTGTGGGAGGATTCACTTTTCTCAGTATCCTCACCAACATTTGTTTTTTGTATACTTCATTGTTTGTTTTTTTAATCTGCATTTCCCTGATGATTAATGATGCTGAGCATCCTTTCATGTGTTGCTATTATTTTTAAACTGATATGTACAGGTATAAATCTTAACACCTATGCAATTTCTTTTATGTTTCACCCACTTAGATGTGAGTCTAGGCCCTTTCCTTTAACAAGAGTTGATACAGAGTAATGAGGGCTTACTTATCACTGACAGATGTCCTGGAAATAACACTGTGTAATGTCCACAGTTAAGCCTGAAAAGGCCATGAGCCACTCAGGTCAACCTCCTGCTGGAGCCATCCACCACCCACAATGAGCTCTGTGGTTCTGCCTTCTAGGAGGAAGCCCAGGCCTCGTGGGGAGGCTTCCTGAAGCTCTGCCAGCAAGCCCAGCTTCAGCTGCAGACGTGGTAGGGACGTCACCTCCAGTGGAGTCCAGCTCCTAGTGTTAGTATCAACCCCAACTGGTGAGTCTTCTCTCCTGAGACCCCAACATCCTAGAGCAGAAATAGCCATCCCCAGTGCACCCTGTCTGAATTCCTCACCTTGGGACCAAAGTGGGTGTCACGTGCCATGACATGGGGCTTAGTTTATAAAAATATTTTATATTAAAAGCATCGAGAATAACACAGTTGTGGAAAATTCACAGGTTACAACAGAATGTATATTAAAATCTCTTTCCTTCCTTCCGTATTCTATAGCCTTCTAGATGCTGTCTCTGGAAGTGCTGTTATTTTTTCCAGACTTATTAATGGAACTATCAGATAGTGCTGACACTCTGACGTACATGTTTCTAAGAGTTGTACCTACATTTACTCATTTGCTCTTCGTTCACCATGAGTTCTCAGGTGGTAACTGGAAGGGAAATCTGTTTCATTCTGATTTCCTTCTAAAATTGGGTGTCTGAACTGCTGTCCTTTATTTCTTTTTGAATTATATTCCTCCAATATATTTGAAAATACAGTCCCTAGGGATTTGCCTGGCAGTCTAGTGGTTAGGATTTCCCCTTCCAAAGTAAGGGGAGTAGGTTCTGGGTTCAATCTTTAGTCGGGAACTAAGATCCCACATGCGTGGGAGCCAAAAATCCTAAAACATAAAAACTAAGCAATATTGTAACAAATTTAATACATACTTTTTAAATATTATTAAAAAATAAATAGATTCCCTAATTCTTTTTTTAATTTTTATTCCTCAGTTTCCTTATTTATATACACACACACACAGACACACATACACACATTTTCCATCAAGCTAGGAAGCACTAAAATTGTTCATTTCATTTCAGTTCAGTTCATTCACTCAGCCATGTTCGACTCTTCGTGACCCCATGAATTGCAGCACGCCAAGCCTCCCTGTCCATCACCAACTCCCAGAGTTCACTCAGACTCACTTCCATCGAGTCAGTGATGCCATCCAGCCATCTCATCCTCTGGCGTCCCCTTCTTCTCCTGCCCCCAATCCCTCCCAGCATCAGAGTCTTTTCCAATGAGTCAACTCTTCGCATGAAGTGGCCAAAGTACAGGAGTTTCAGCTTTAGCATCATTCCTTCCAAAGAAATCCCAGGTCTGATCTCCTTCAGAATGGACTGGTTGGATCTCCTTCCAGTCCAAGGGATTCTCAAGAGTCTTCTCCAACACCGCAGTTCAAAAGCATCAATTCTTCGGTGCTCAGCTTTCCTCACAGTCCACACTTGGTTCATATCTCAGTTGGGTAATCCTTTTAAATAATTTGACACCATCTTAATTATTGTTTTACTTCATCAAGGACCCACTTAATCTGTTAGTTCAGATATTTGGAGGTGAGGTGAGTTGAGTCAGCAATGAAGGGCTTCCCTGGTGGCTCACACAATAAATAATCTACCTTCAGTGCAAGAGACACAGGTTCAATCCCTGGGTTGGGAAGACCCCTGGAGAGGGGAATGGCTACCCACTCCAGTATTCTTGCCTGGAGAATCCCATGGACAGAGAGACTGGCTGGCTACAGTCCACTGAGATGCAAAGAGCCCAACGTGATTGTGTTACTAACACTTTCATTCTTTTTTTTTTTTTTTTCCAGTAACGATAAGGCTTTGTATTACACCTGGCCTTCCCAGATGGCTCAGTGGTAAAGAATCTACCTGCCAGTGCAGAAGACACAGGAGACATGAGTTCCATCCCTGAGTTTGGACGATCCCCTGGAAACGAAATGGCAACCCACTCCAGTATTCTTGCCTTGAAAATCCCATGGACAGAGGAACCTGGTGGGCTACCAGGCATGGGGTTTCAAAGAATCAGATGTTATTGAACACAGAGGTACACACACACAATACGGGATTCCATGCCTTGGGCATGGAATTAATTTGTTTTAAATGCGGCAACTTTTAATGGGGTAATTTGTTTTAAATGGGGCAACTTTTGGAGAAGGAAATGGCAGCCCACTCCAGTATTCTTGCCTGGAATATCCCATGGACAGAGGAGCCTGGTAGGCTACAGTCCATGTGGTCACAAAGAGTTGGACATGACTGAGTGACTTCATTTTCACTTTTTCATCTTTCTCTTAAAGTTTTCGCTTCTGTGTTTTAGGGGGCTGGTCACTTATCATTCTATAGCCACTGTTCATGACCATGAGAATGGGGATTGATTAGGTGTTGAATTGTGACCCTGAACACACATTTAATCCTAGAGTTTTGGGTGGTCTAAAATTCTTCATGTAGAAAAACAATACACTTTCACCTAACCTACAGCTGAAAACACAGTGAATTGTTTTTTGTTACTTGTTCAGTGAATAGCCAGGCTTTACACACAATAACAGATAAATTGTTACATGAATTGGCAGAGATTGAGAGATAAGTAAGTCTGTACATGTAGGTGCATATGGAGAAAAGGAAGTAATATATGTAGAGAAGGAGAGAAAGATTTACACAATTTGATAAGTATATGTATTTTACAGTAAGAATATGACATTTTGCAATTGAATTTCAATTAATGCTTTTTATTTCAACTGGGACGTATTTTGAATTATTTGATCTAGAAATATCTGGTTACTTAGAAATTTTAGAAATGATATATATACAGGAATAGAATTCATTTTCTTGTCAACATGTTAGCCTTGTTCCTCTTCACCCTGAGACGTTCACAAACAACTGTATTTGGGGGGCAGGCCTTTTTCTCTCATATACATTATTTTCTTAATCAAAGAGAAATCTGTGAACCTAGGATTCCTTAGTTGAGAAAAAATATTTACTTTGAAAAGCCCAGTTTGTCCATAGAAACACAGTTTCTGGACAGTAGCAGTTGGACTCATCCTGTGCAGAGTCCAGTTCACTCTGAAAGTTCTGTGATGAATCATCTCCACTGTAATGTGATAATGCACATTCTGCACCAGGTGTCGCTTTGTGAGCTGAGAGGTTCACATATGGTGTCAAGTGAGAAGAGCTCACCTTCAACCTTGAGACTGAAAATGGGCAACCTGAACTGTTGTTCTGGAGGGAGGTTCCTACTGATCCTCTGTAGGCTGTTCAAATCGGCTGGTTAACTATTACTGACTTGTTTTTCCTTTTTTTTAACATAAATTTATTTTAATTGGAGGTTAATTACTTTACAATATTGTATTGGTTTTGCCATACATCAACTCATTTTTTTTTCATTTCCATCCCTTTACAGAGATATAGATGTATTTTATAGTTTGTTTTATTCCTTAATTTATATTTTTTGGTTGCTGTCAAATGGCCACCTTAAATATCTTCTTAAATTAGAAAAATGTACAATTTCCTAGTGATAGTTTTGTACCCACTCTTCCATAAAAACAAAAATGGAAAGAACAGAAGCAGGAGAACCATGAGGTCTCCCCAACATTGGACATTGCACAATAAGGGAATTGCAGCTCAACAGACAGGAGGGTCATAGGTCTCTATCATTGAAAGCTGACATGCATTTTAGTGTTTCTTTTTCCCATCTGTTAGGTTATCACTGGTTAATATGCAGAAGCTGTAGCTCATTTCTTTCCTGCTCCTCTCCTTTGCTCTCCTTCATCCAGCAAAGAGAATGATTCAATGGTAGCTCAGTCCATAATTACTAACCTCCCACATGCATACGCTCCACCTTGTGTCCCCATCAAAAAAAAAAAAGAAAAACAGAACACTGAGGGATTGGTGAGCAGCCTCACCAGTGTCCTGACAGCTACTCTGTGTCTCACTACTTCCCCAGGAGGATCTGCTGGAGGAACCCCCCTGGGGCTGGAATGAGGAACAGGGATTGAGTACCCTGAAGGTATGGTCACATCTGTTTATCTGGGATAAGGCCGTTGCTTCACTTCTTTTTTTTTTATTCAGTCGAATACAATTACAGTAGTCTGACAATGTACATTATCACTGATGCATACAGTTTACTTGGTTGCTAGAATATTTAAGGTATATCAATTGTCAACACAGAGCTGATTCCAAAGGACATGTTAAAATGAAAGCATCAGTTACTACTGTATAACAGTAGGTACTTTCCTCAGCAGAAATTTTTCCTCTTGGAAAAGAATTTTGTAATTGTTGTTCAAATGGAAACAGAGATCTTACATGAAATAGGCCACCCTTTTTAACATGGGAGCCTTTCTGTTTTCTTTTGAGGCCATTGACTTAAGGAGTTTTAATTTTCTGAGAAGAAAAATCAGAAGAGAAGACTTAGTGCAGAGAATAAAAGACGCTGACACCCTCACACTTTTTTCTTATCTCTCATCACAGGTTTATGAAACAGCCAAAGAGATTTCTTCATATTCAGGGATATACATCCCTCTGCTCAGATACAATCTAATTGGTGAAGGTGGGGCCCTTTGCTGCATCAATTTGAGGAGGAGCCCTGATTTTTGGTTCTTACAGGTGGTGAGACCTAGAGATTGACCTCCCAGAAAAAAGTACTGGCCCAGTTCTGGTGTCTCCAGAAGCAACTGCATCATTTAGATGGTGTGGGATTGTGTGAAGGAGGGTGTTTGGAGGTGGGCATGTGTTGAAACCACATAGTATTACTGTGAATCTGCCTGTCTGTGTATATCCTCAGAAAAAAAGAGGGACATGTGCCCTCTTCAGCCTCACCTTTTCATGCCATGCCCTTCATTCACACTTGCTCGTCCAGATCTTCATCATCATCAATGACATCCCCAAAGTGAAAGTGAAAGTGAAGTAGCTCAGTTGGGTCCAACTCTTTGGACCCCATGGACTGTAGCCCACCAGGCTCCTCCATCCATGGGATTCTCCAGGCAAGAATACTGAAGTGGGTTGCCATTTCCTTCTCCAGGGGATCTTCCCAACCCAGGGATCAAACCCAGGTCTCCCAAATTGCATGCAGATGCTTTAACCTCGAGGCACCAGGGAAGCACAATGACATCTCCAAAAGCATTCCTCAAAAAGATTAACAGAGTTTTCTGACATCTAGAAGGAAGAGATCAGTCGGGCAGGTCCAAGCCCTTCCAGGGCAGGAAAGCAACCATATGCAGTAGCCCAGGGCAGTGCAGACTGTATGGGGCCCATTGAGCTGTGTGGGTCCAGACCTACTGACTCCAGCCTCAACTCCTGCTCAGGCCACTCATGGTGACAAAGCCAGATTCAAGGGTGCCGACCTGAGCTCAGGAGTGAGGACGATGCTAAGAAAGTGGGGGAAGAGGGCTGCAGACAGATTTCATATATTTTATATAAGGTCCCAGGAACCCAGTTGCCTATAAGAGACCTGGTCCTGCAGAATGATAATCATAAAAAGATGGAAAGAGGAGATGGGAATAGGTTACAAGGAGAGTCTGTGGATCAGAAAAAGAGAAAAGAAAAAAAAAGAGAGATATGAAAGAAGAAATAAATGATTTCCATATTCTTGCTCTTCAATAATTCTTCATTATCTGCTGTACAGTTTTCTGGTGTTGGTGGGCAGTAGTCATGTGGAGTGGCTGTGAGAAAGTAAAAGGGCAATTTAGAGTCAGGATGTGACCAGGGGACCCTGTGCTCCTCAGAGCCTGGACTTGGGCCCCTGGTGTCCTTGTCTCCAGGGTCCTCCCAGGACCTCAGTGTTTTATGCTTCAGTGAAAAAGTGGGTCTCTGACCTCCAAAATCCTGTTGCCACCCTCAATTTGTCTACATGTGACCAGGAATGAGGCTGTGCCTCCTCCAAGTGCTCACTGTCTCCATGAGTCTCTGCCCACGACCTTGTGAGAGAGTCATTTCCTAGGCAGTTTGATAAGAAGTCTGGGTGTCCCCAAGGAGAGAGGGGTCTGGAATTCTCAAGGAAGAAAAAGGACAAGCTTTTTTCCCCTCTTTCCCTCTACATTCCTTATATAACAATAATGTATCCTGCTTGAGGACAGTCTCTGGAAAAAACCTTTTGGCTAATCCTGTTATCTTAAAATGTAAATTATGGGAGTAGGTCTAGTGAGGTCTTTACAACTTCCAGGCATTCTTTTGATTCCCTGTCATAACTAATTGGAGAGTATATAACTCCATTGCTAACACTAGCAAGGGGGTACTCTTTCTGCCCCCTTCTGATGTCTATGTCAGAAGCTTTTTCTATACCTTTTATACTTTTATAAACTCTATTGCACAAAAGCTCTGAGTGATCAAGCCTCATCTCTGGCCCTGGATTGAATTCTCAACTGGAGGCCAAGAATCCTGGTGTCTTTTCGTGGAAGGTTACTCTAATTTCACCCTGGGTGGCATCAGAGGCAAGCAAAGTTTAATGGTGAAGAGCTGGACGTCAGTTAGGGATGCCATCAGGTCTATCCTGGTGCACCCCCACTCAATCTCGGCGGTAGAACCTGGAGGGACGAGTACGGTGCCTTCAACAGTAAGGGACTGACTAAGTCTGACCAGGAAAGAAAAGCTTTGGTGTAAAGTCTGTCTACATCCCCATCTAGAGCAGGGAGGGACGCCTCCGGTAGAAAGATGGCGCTGGTCACTTTTTTCTCTCTTACAGATGGGAGTTAACAATTCCAGCCTCACTCCTTTGAACTGTATGCTGAGAAACTAGGATAGATTTGATTCCCAGGGCTTAAAGAAGACACACCTGTTCTTCCTATGTGATACTGCATGACCACAGTAGCCACTGGAGAACAGCAAATGGTGGCCAATTGGAGGGTCTCTTAAGTAGAACACTGTTTTACAATTAGACCGGTTCTGTAGAAAACAAGGGTAATGGGTAGAAATAGCATATGTGTTGCCCTTTTTCTCTCTTGGAAATATGCCAGACTTGTGTCCCAAGGGTATGGGTTTGGGTGTGACTCCTTTAGCTCCCTCCTATCCTCCTACTTTGCTAGATGAGATGGAGGACAGGAGACAAAGAGATTAAGAAAATCAGGTTTCTCCAGTCTATCCCTGGGATCATATGCACAGAGCAGCCAGAGAGACTGAGGAACAGCCACACAAGCAGTTGCCTCTTCATGAAGCACTCACCAGGAAAAATAATCAGTCTATGCGAGTTAAGCCTTTTTCTTACTGAGAAATACAAAGAATCAAGGAGGATCTGGGAGACTATTTAGAGGACCCAGAAAAATATATTAGAACTTTTAAAGGTGTTACTCTGCTTTATGACCTTACTTGGAAGGATGTGATGTATATCTTGGAACAAACGCTGACTCCTGACTCAGAGTCAAATTTTGGGAAAAGCTGTTGCTTATGGAGATGAATGGCTTGGTAATGAATCAGTAGGGGGGAGGGAGGACAAGATAGCTGCCCTCCCCACTGGGAATCAGGCGGTCCCAACTATAGAACCAGATTGGGACTACAACACAGCTAAAGGGAGATGGGGTCAGAGTCATTTTGTCAGATGTATTTTGAAGGACTCAAGCAGGTGCGTCCTAAGCCTGTAAACTACGGCAAATTGGCAAACATAGAACAGGAGGAGAAGGAAGCTCCTGGTAAATTCCTAGATAAACTGAGAGAAGCCCTTCACAGATTCACTAAGATTGATCTCAAAAATGAAGAGGGAAAAGTGATGTTAAAAGATAGATTTCTCACTCAGTTGGCTCCAGATATCCACCATAAGCTATTAAAATGGGTGTGTGGACCAAATCAGTCTTTAGATAATGTGTTAAAACCGGCTCAGACAGTCTATTATGGTAGGGAATATTAGGAATAGAAAGGCAGGAAAAGGAACAGGCGGAAGCCCTCATAATGGCTGTAAGAACCATCCTGAAACAGCCTGAGAAAAATGCCCAGAGGGACCCAGGTGAAAAGGGAAGGGCTTGCTATTACTGTGGAAAGGAGGGGCACCTCAATTGGGATTGCCCTCAGGCATCTAAGCTGCCCCCAGCTCCATGTTCGATCTGCAAAGGACCACACTGGAAGAGAGACTGCCCCCAGATTGTCTCAAGACAATCAGGACTGAAGTTGCCCAGGCAGTCCCCACACAAGCTCCCGTCCTAATTACACCTGAGGAACCCCGAGTATTAATAACTTTGGGGGGCCAATCCGTCGATTTCCTTTAGACACTGGGGCAGCTTACTCTGTGCTTACTGAAGCCCCTGGCCCACTTTCTTCCCGATCTGCTTCCATAATGGGACTGTCTGGATGAGCCAAAAGGTATTATTTCACTTGATCTTTAAGCTATAACTGAGACTGTGCTATTTTCACACGAGTTTCTGATCGTGCCAGGTCTCCCTCACTGCATTTGGGGAGGGATATACAGAGCAAGGTCCATGCTTCTGTTTTCATGAATATGGAGCCCTCCCTTTCTCTCCCTTTAATTGAACAAAATGTAAATCCTAGAGTGTGGGCTGATGGAAAATCAGTGGGTCGAGCACAAACTGCTATTCCTGTAGTTGCCAAGCTCAAAGACCTGCACTTATTTCCACATAAGAAGTAGTATGCACTGAAACGAGGTTAAAGAAGGGTTAAAACCCATCTCTGAAAATTTAAAGGAGCAGGGACTATTAATTCCCTGTAACAGTCCATGCAACACTCCTATTTTGGGTATAAAGAAATCAAATGGTAAATGAAGACGTTCAAGATTTAATAATAAATTTGAGGCTGTAGTTCTTTACACCCCATGGTGCCTAATCCTTACACTGTATTGTCTGAAATTCCTGAATGAGCCAAATATTTCTCAGTAATTGATTTGAAAGATGCTTTCTATTCAGTGCCTTTGGCGGAGGAAAGTCAATTTCTATTTGCCTTTGAAGACCCTACAACAGCCAGCTTCTCAGTTTTGCCCCAGGGATTTTGTGACAGTCCTCACTTATTTGGACAAAGTTTGTCACGGGATCTTCAACACTTTAATAGCTGTGAAGCGGTGGTGTTACAATATGTAGATGATATTCTGCTCTGTGCTGAGACAGAGGAAGCTTGTTCACGAGCCTCAGGAGCTTAAACTTTCTGGCAGGCGGCAGTTGCAAGGCATCAGTAGAAAAGGCTCAGCTTTGTCAAGAATCTGTTAGATATCTGGGCCTAATCATAGAAGGGACTAGGGCCATAGGTCCCGAGAGAATTAAACCTATACTAAATCATCCCCTACCTATGACTTTAAGACAACTGAGAGGATTTTGAGGAATCACAGGCTACAGTTGCATTAGGATTCCAGGTTATGGGGAACTTGTCGGGCCTTTATATAAACTTATAGCTGAAACTCAGCAAGCTCCAACCGACAAACTGGTTTGGTCTCCAGATACTCAAAAAGCTTTTAAAGTTCTTCATACTGCTCTCCTGCAAGCTCCCGCTTTGAGTTTGTCCACAGGATCAGAATTTAATTTGTTTGTCACTGAAAGAAAAGGTATGGCCTTGGGAGTTTTGACACAACTCCGAGGGCCTCACCAGTAACCTAGTGTTTATCTAAGCAGAGAATTAGATGTAATTTCACGCGGGTGGCCCGTTGCCTAAGAGTAGTTGGGGCATCGGCTTTAGTAGCACCTGAAGCTTTAAAAATAATTAATGGACGAAACCTTATTATATTGACTTCTCATGATGTGAGTGGAATCTTAAATTCTAAGGTTAATATTTGGGTGATGGACAGAGGCTTCTTAAATATCAGTCATTGTTGTTAGAAGGACCAGTCACTAAGCTTAAAGTTACTGGTCACTTATCATTCTATATATATACATATATACAATATATACTCCCTCTACTTTGGTGCCCTTACAAGGTATGGAATCCTGTACTGTGTCTGTTTGGTCACCAAGTTTCTCAGAGCTCAGAACCTTCTAAACCATAGGCTACATGATGGCTCTACAAGGAATTAGCTTCCCTTCTACTGACCAAGTCTGGATGAGCAGTTAATGTGAGTTAACTGGGGAGGTGGCCATCTGTGCTGGGCTTTGGTGGCTTAATTACGTCTGTGATGCTCAAAGTCTCACAGCTGATCTGAACACTTACTTGAGCAGCTTGGACCTGGCACTATGTAAGAATGGGCAGGAGTTTTAAGTCTGCCCTCACTAAAATTCTGACTCTTATCAACTCCTTATCATGCTCTAGATCCTGTAGTGGAAGACAGTAGAGCCCCAAATTATTTTTGAAAATCATCTCCATACTCACAACCTGGAGACCACAACCCAAGATTCTTCTTGAGGATCAGCAGAGAGACCCTCCTTCCCTCAGTGACCAAATGTTTGTCCTACTAACCCGACAGCATTGCCCCATCTCACCAGACTCCCTGGCAACAGCCAAACAGTGATCTTGTCCACATCAACCCATAGAAATCCCACAAGTAAATCCCAGGTTTTTTCCTTTTTAAAAGCCTCTGGGTTTACACTGCTAGTACCTGTAGATTTGGGAAGCTACATTTAGAAGTGTTGAGCTGTAATTCCCTTTTCCTATAATGCCCATTGTAGGGGAGACCTCACGGTTTTCCTGCTTCATGTCTTTCCGTCTGTTCTCTGGTAGGACGGGTACAAAACTGGCACTGGGAAATTGTACATTCTTCTAAATTTAGGAAGATAATTAAGGCAGTCAGCAGACAGAAAAATCAAAATGTAAGAAGGAATTAAAAAAAAACTATAAGACATATTTATAACTGCAGATAAATTAGAGTGATGGAAAAGGAAAAAAAAAAAGATGAGGAAAATTCATTAGTAAAAGTTAACCAGCCCATTTGAAGGAACAACCTTCAGAGGATCAGTGAGGACTTACCTCCAGAACAACAGTTCAGATTACCCATTTTCAAACTTTCAAGGTTGAAGGTGAGCCCTTCTCACTTGACACCTTACATGAACCTCTCTCAGCTCACTAACTGGCACTTGGTACAGAATGCAAAATGAGCATTACCACATTACCGTGGCAATGATACACCACAGAACTTTCAGAGTGAACTGGACTCTGGACAAGGTGAATCCAATGGATACTGTCCAGAAAGTATGTTTCTATGGTCAAGTTTGTCTTTTCAGAGCAAGCATTTTATTTTAAAAACTGAATCTCAGGCTCACACATTCCTCTCTGATTAAGAAAATAATTTATATGAGAGAAAATGACCTGCCCCCAAGTTGTTGATAGCATTTCAGGTTGAAGAGGGATGAAGCTAACACATTGAGAATAAAAAGATATTCTATTCTTGATTAGAATATCATCTTGGTACTGATCACAAGTGTGTGTTCCTAACACACAGTGAAGCCAAGCAATACCAAACCTTCAGGAGCCTGGAGCAGAGAAAGCCTTACTTCAGGTCCAAACAAGGAGAAAGGACAAACAAAAAAAACCGGAGCTCCCAGAAAGCTTTCAGCAAAGCCCTTTTCTAGGGAAGCTGAAAAAGTGGCCTGGTTACTTCTGGGGTCAGAGTCTTTGTTCTTGAGGTCAGGTCATGGTCAGGTCATGATGTTCCTGCAAAGCAAATGCTACGCTCAGTTCTGACAAGACAGGGTCAGGTCCCAAGGCACCACCCTCTACCTCCCAGTTCCAGGCCCAGGCGAGGAGGAGGGGTCCTGGGTGGGCAGGTTATCCTTCCGGGGTTCAGGAGGGCATCTATCCAGCACCCCGTCTGCGTCCTCCCACCAGTGCACGGCCCTGGCTGAGGAGGCAGGTCTCAGCTGGCAGCAGTTGCAGAGCCAGGTCCCAGACCCCACCCAACCAACTAAATTACTGTTATTACAGGGGTGAATGCTGGTTTCAGGCAAAAAATACCTTGACTTAGATCAGGTAGAGAGAGACTTCTGCTCTGCTAGGCAGGCATATGCCCATGCACAGCAGGAAGAAGTTACAGAAGAAAGAAATCTGTGCCCCAATTCCCAAGAAGTAACTTGAGTATGAAGTCTCTCAGGGAGGAGTTGTTAGGGGAAGCACACTGATTGAAACCGCCCACCCTGGCCAGGGACCACAGTAACCAATTGCATGAGTTGTTTTACGACAGGAGGTCCTGCTAAGGAACAAGGAACTAATAAGCCACCACCAACTGGAAGAGTTCGGGAAAGGTCAAAAGGAGACACGACATGTCGGACCACCTCCTAGAATCCTTCTCTCTGGCATCCATCTTGGTTGAACAAGGCGTGCACCACCAGGAAGGACTCTGAGTCAGAATGATTGGCTAAGGACAACCCAATGGAAACTAATCCCATCACCATAAAACCCAAGACTGCAAGCCATGTGGCAGAGCTGTTCTCCTGGGGTCCTTTACCCTACTACTCTCCACCGGGGTGCCCTTTCCCAATAAAATATCTTGCTTTGTCAGCACGTATGTCTCCTTGGACAATTCATTTCCGAGTGTTAGACGAGAGCCCAGTTTGGAGCCCTGGAAGGAGTCCCCCTTCCTGCAACAAATGGCGAGCCTGGCGGGGACTCTTCTTCACTTCAACTGACACCCTGACCACTTGGGGTGCTCAGGGGCCAGCTTGCCTGCCAATGGACCAGACCCAGCAGCTGCAACTGGGACCTTTTTGTCCCTGATCTCCTGATGAGGACAACTGACCAGAGTGCCACGACCGGTAAAGAACAAGAGACTTTACTGACCTCTCTCCCTTTTCTCTCTCTCTCTACTCTCCTTAACCCTTCCTATCCTTCCCCTTTTTACTAGTCCCCCGGTCCTGGACGCAGGAATGTGATGGTCGAAGGGCCTCAGCCTGAGCTGAGGATTGGAGACTGATCACCTCCTCTTGGCAGAGAACTCGAATTCTGGTTCTGTTCTGGTCTGATTTCTGGTAGGGCTGAGTTCCAGTCCTCTCTTCTCTGGAGGCCCAGGCCTGGGTATCTGCAGGTGGCAGGAGATGTCTCTAAGGCCACCCCTTTTACCCCCCTCTCCTGCCTCCTCCCCCTTCTTTCAACCTGGCTTCCTTTCCTTCCTTTGAAATCTTTGAAGACCTGAGATATTTTCCTTTACTCTGTTCGCACTTGGGTCTGAAGTCCTGTGTCTGTATAGGAGGTTTTCTGAGAGACTGTTCTCTTATATTTAAGGGAGTGTCTGATGAGGACTGCCAGGTTTATATGTGTGTGTTTTAACTTTGTGTTCTGTGTTGTGATTTTTGATGGCCATTTTTCTTTGTTTGGCCACCATTTGGTTTAGACCTGCTGCCATTTTGTTAGAACTTGATTTTCTTTCCCTGTGCCTTGAGACCAGGGCTCTGGCTCTGTTCTCGGGAACACTTATCTAGACCATCTTTAACTCCTGAGACTGAGGAAAAAAGGGGAAAAGGCTTTAAAAGTATTATCTATTTCAACTGTTTTTTATAAACTAGTAAACTTTATATTGTAATATCCAATTCATGACTAAGCATAGAAAATACAGCTAGATCTTGCATTGTGTCTGTCTAAATATGTCTTGGCATGTCTTTGTCTCTGGATAGTATTTGTGAGGTTAATTTGTAAATGAGCTGTATTTAATTGGCTTAAAGAAAAGTAAGTCCTTACAAATCAAATAATTCTAAATTAAACAATAAATTCTAGTTTCATGTGAAGTGGGAAATATTTAGTATTAAATACCTGATATTAATGTTTGTTTGTTGACCTATCTAATATAAACATGTCTTAGAGTAATTAACATTAAGTAGAATATTTTCACTGTACCTAGTAAGCTAAATATTGTATCTGTTACAAGTTTGTTAATAGGGAAATTACCTCTAGTGAAGAAACTTCTAAAAAATATGTAAATGAGAGATGAGCTTTTGGATAAACTCTATTAGGTATAATTATTCTTTAGAAATATCTGTTTAAAATATTCTCTCCAGATGGGCATAACTTGAATTTCTAAGGGTTGTGCTAAACGAAGTGTTGGAAGTCTATTGAATAGTTAGATCATTTCCAAATAAAATAAGATTTTGAAACATTTACTACTAAACACTAATTTTGTCTTACAGAGAAACAAAGAGATTTGGGACTATAAATGAATAATGTTTGGTGCCATCCTAAAATGCTCTAAGAAAGCAAGGGTTTTAGAGACTATCACTGGTATTTATGCTGGCCAATCTATAAAATGCTAATATGAAAGTTAGTTCTTGGTTGCTAAAGAAAAGTAGGAAGTGTGTTTTCAGTAAAAAAAAAAAAAAAAAAAAGAATGAAAAAATGCTAAAAAGAGTTATGCATGACCAAGATTTTCTAAAATTGGATTACAATTAGTTAGATAAATGGGTTTTGTTACGAATGACACAAGCATAAGAAAACTGGTTAGAGCCAACTAGGTCCAAGATGGCGGAGCTGACTTTCACTAGACCTTGAGCCTTGGTATTTATGCCCACTGTGACATATCAGCAAGCTAAATGATACACCCATCAACATTGACTAAATCTGACCAAATGTTCTAAACCTTTTTAATTGATCTTTACAATAAAACTTACTAAACCGAATTCTTTTGAAGTTCCTTTGACCTCTAGCTAACTTTGGGATGCTTCAGAGGGCCCCTGAAACATCCCAAAGAGAGATATTAAACTGTGTTTATTCGGTTGGTTAAATTACATGAAAGAGATTATCAAATGAGTAATAAATCCACTCATGTTACAATGTATGGTAAAATTACTGGTACAGAGATCCTAGAAATTATATCTGTTCTTAACATTCTTAGGGCTTCCCTGGTAGCTCAGCGGTTAAAGTGTCTGCCTACAATGCAGGAGACCTGGGTTCGATCCCTGGGTTGGGAAGATCCCCTGGAGAAGGAAATGGCAATCCACTCCAGTATTCTTGCCTGGAGAATCCCATGGACAGAGGAGCCTGGTGGGCTACAGTCCACGGGGTCGCAAAGAGTCGGACACTACTGAGCAACTTCACTTCACTTTAACATCCTTATATGTCCTGGTATTCTAATGGAAAACCTGATGACTTCACAAAAGTTAACAAAAGGACTGAATGAACTAGCGAATATGCTTATAACTTTTATGGTTTGTATCTGAAAAATTATGGGTTTGAATCTTACGTTTTCTGGGAGTAGGGAAAATCTTCCTCTCAAACTAATTATGACAATACTTTGGTAAAATTATATATTATAAGCCAAACAGTTATATTTTCTCTCTATCTGACTCCTCCAGAAATTGGAAACTCTCAGGTTTCCAGTTTATCTGATGAGTTAGGAAGGTTATCTCACTAAAAGGTACAAAAATCTCAAGGAATTTTTGAGACCTTAAAAAGGGAAGAATTCACCTAGATGTGTTAGGCAAAATCTGTGATAAGCCTTTGGTGTGAGTTTCCCAGCCCTGTTTTATTTTGAAAGTTCAGTCTGAGACTCTATAAGTGTTTCAGCAAAATAAAAAGTCTGTGATCAATCATGGTTATATAAATCATCAGACCAAAATTAGTGGGAACAGACCTATTTTGCAAACAAACTAGCCTTAATTTGTTATTTTTGATAAAAATGAGGGTAATTTTAGGGAGAAAAAGATGTTTCAATATATGCTAAATCCCAGTTTGTTAAAGGAGGTCTGCATCTAGTAAGATTCATTTCTTGGATAGTTCTTTGCTGTTATGTGATATTAATGTAAAATTTAATTGAATTTGTAAAGAACACCCTAAGTTTGTTTCTGAAGCTTACTCAGTAATCTACCTTTGGATGAAGATCAGATGCCTCATGACCTGCATCAAGAACTGGAAAAAGACATAATTTTAGGGACTGTCTCCAACCTGGATGGAAGGACGTTTTTATCAGGTACTCTTAACTGGCTCATGCACGAAACTGAAGGGAAATTAACTTTTAGATTAATTCCCACTTCCAAAGGCCCTTACACTAGATTGGTCTATAGAGAAGACAGCTGACCTGATCTCACCTTAAAATGATGCTCAAACAGGAGAAACTACATGACCGTTTATAATGTTTTCTTGACTTCTTAGACCTCTGCATATAAATCAAATGCTTTTCTATCATAGACCTGATCCTATGCTAGTTTTAGAAATCAATCCAATTGTTGGGTATGTGGCCAATTACCTATATCTAGTTCTGGATTACCTTGGTAAATTTCTGTACTACAAGGCTCTAACTGGTTGGCCCTGAGAAAATTTACTTAGAAAAAAAAAGAAATTATCGTCATATTCATGTCACTGTGATATTACTAGATGGGGTCCCCTCACCAGGTCAATTAATAATGCCTGCTCTGACTCCGGCCATAAATTTGTGCTTTCTTCTATCACTCAAGCTTAATCAGAGCAACAAGCAAAGTTTCAGCAAAGGAGGAAAACATCTCCCACAATTATGGGTCGGATTTGTATAGATAACTCCAGGTTATGGTAATTTAAGTTTTAAGTCTCCTCTATGTTGGAAACAATTAAATCATACTAAGGTTAATCAGTCTAGTAATACTAGAAAACTGGCCTATGTGCCTTATAGACAGTGCCAATATATAATTTCCCTGGAAGATAAAGATTCGTACAGAGTAGACTAAGTCAGATGACCTGGGATATACTGGGCTACATCTAATGGAAGCTCTTAAGTCTTACTTGTGACTTTACTAATACTGCTGGCTATGTTATTTGTATTTCACCTGTTTTACAAAATTGCTGTTTCTTACACTGCCAAATGTGTGACTGAGGCCTCTGATAAAATAATATATAGTTCCATATGAGATTGATGATGGTAACAGTGTAACTCTAGATATGGGAAGAGGCAACAAGAGGGAATGTTGTTCTGGACCAAGAGGCTAGTAAGACAGGTGGTCCAGAGAATTTTGGATACTGTTTTATGGCCTAGTCCAGTAACAGCACATTGAGTGGCCTGTCAACAAAATCTTTGCCAAACCTGAGAATGGACATTCTCAGCACCATGGGATAAAATGGTCAAGAAATGCACCCCTCAGAATCATGGTCAAGTTTATGAGCAATGGGGGCTCTGCCAACTGAAAACTGACACTTGCCATCTACATCTACAAAGATTAAATCATGGCCACTGCCACTGCTGACCTTCAATTCCCCTGAAAGGAGTTCAGGATGAAAATCAGGAATGAGGCACTCTGTGCTCTGGGGAAAAAACTGGCAGAACAGGCCTTCAGATAGATCTTTTCAAGAAAAGACTTTATGAGTCCCAAATCTTACATCTTCTCATACCTAGAGAAACACTGACGTCGTTAACAGTGAAATCTGCTTTGGCTATTAAGGAAAAATTTACAATTAAAAGTCCAAATAGAGCAGCTACAGTTCAGACATCTTGGGGAATAACTAGGTGATGCTATGGGTGTACTTTCAGATTAGACCTTGTCTTGCTAAACACTTGAGATTTCTGAGGCGTGTCCAGCTTGGATGCCACCATTCTCAAAACAATGTATGCTGGAAGCTAGTAACTGCAACCTTACTTTTTATAAAACTAGGAAACTGGCTACCTGGCTACATGTCTCCCTGAAGTGCCAGGTCCAGACTGGGTTTCAGGCCTATTCTTCTAAAAAGAAATGAGATT
The DNA here is from genome assembly GCF_029378745.1 of Bos indicus. Lineage (NCBI taxonomy): Eukaryota > Metazoa > Chordata > Mammalia > Artiodactyla > Bovidae > Bos > Bos indicus. Next base: position 381,850 of record NW_027223722.1, read on the forward strand.
TATTTTGTCTACTAAATTCCAGTTATCACTCCTCCAACTACTTCTAATTGGGTCTGTTACACCAAAATAGCAGACCAAGGGATTGAGATTTTAATCATACAAGACTGAGATCTAGAACTTGGAACTCAGAAATACTTTCAAGTCTGTGTCTATTCTCCAGGCTGAGGCAGTCCTATGCCCCATTTTCACAGGAAGTTATCACAATCATGGCTGCCTTGTTCCCTAAATTAAAACTGCAAAGAACTCTGTGGGGCTCTGGAGTACAGATCTGTTCTGTGTTCTCCATTTCTTGTCTGTAGGATATAGGCTTCATTCAGCCTCCTTGACCTTCCCTGAGATCCAAAGGGTGGATTCAAATGATTGCTAATCAGGGAAGGGAGGGGATGGAGAAACAATCAAATGGTGGTACAGCCTCCAGACAGGGTCCTGGTTCCTACTCAAAGAAATAAGCATAACAATGTCTTTGAGTTCTTCTACAGAACTAGAGCCCCAAACTAGGTGGAGGATGATAACTTCAGACTAAACACAAGATTCCTGGGGCACAGCTCTTTTGCCTCACCAGCAATCAATCAAAAAAAAAAAAAAGTCACAAATCCTGTAGCCCTCACCCCAAATGTTGCCTCCTGTTTCTGGGGACCAGTGATGACCATCCTGTTAGGTCTCCTATTTCATCTCTGAGAGGAGCCAACAGTTTCAAACTAAATTGCTGTTATTACAAGGGTGAATGCTGGTTTCAGGCAAAAAATACCTTGGCTTAGATCAGGTAGAGAGAGACTTCTGCTGTGCTAGGCAGGCCTACACCCATGCACAGCAGGAAGAAATTACAGAAGAAAGAGACCTTGGCCCCAATTCCCACAAAGTATCTTGAGTATGACGCTTCTCAGTGGGGAGCTATTAGGGTAAGCACACTGATTGAAACCGCCCACCCTAGCTAGGCAGCACAGTAACCATTTGCATGAATTGTTTTACGACAGGAGGTCCTGCTAAGGAACATGGAACTAATAAGCCACCACCAACTGGAAAAGTTCGGGAAAGGTCAAAAGGAGACACACATGCCTGACCACTTCCCAGAATCCTCTCTGGCATCCATCTTGGCTTAACAAGGCGTGTACCACCAGGAAGGACTCTGAGTCAGAATGATTGGCCAAGGGCAACCTGGAAACTAATCCCATCACCATAAAACCAAATAACACCTAAGACAGCAATCATGTGGGAGAGCTGTTCTGGGGTCCCTTACACTGTTGCCTTCCACCTGGGTGCCCTTTCCCAATAAAATCTCTTGCTTTGTCAGCACGTGTGTCTCCTCAGACTATTCATTTCTGAGTGTTAGACAAGAGCTCAGTTTTGGGCCCTGGAAGGGGTCCCCCTTCCTGCAACAACCCCACTGTGGATAGCAGGTGGCAGTCATCTGTGCTCTGTGCAGTCAGAGCCCTTCAGTAAGACACTGATCTCAGTTGCAAACCTAAAGATAGGGATGCTGAAAGAGTTCTCAACCTCTCATTTCTAGAGACCCATTAGTGCTCTCACCTTCATGCTAACCAACCTGAAATCACAAGTGTTTTGACACATGTATAACATGTTTTTAAGCAAATTATAGCAGTCACATCTCGCTAGTGGCTACCAACTATAATACACAAAAACCACTGTATATGTTTATATATGTGTGCAGATAACTCATGCAGTTGATTTCAGCAATTTGTGAGCCCATGGACTAGCCTGCCAGGGCCCTCTGTCATGGAATTCTCCAGGCAAGAATACTGGAGTGGTTAGTCATTTCCTTCTTCAGGGGATCTTCCTGGCTCAGGGTTCTAACCCAGGTCTTCTGGATTGCAGGTGAATTCTTTATTGTCTGAGCCACCAGGGAAGACTGAATGAATCTTAAGATCAGCACCCCTTGTTGTGCCATTTCTGACAGATTATGGCAGAACAGGAACTTTGGTACAAGGGAGGATGTAGGGATTCCCAGGTGGCTCAGTGGTAAAGAATTTGCCTGCCAATGCAGGAGACATGGATTCAATCCCTGGGTTGGGAAGATACTTTGGAGGAGGAAATGACAATCCATTTCAATATTCTTGCCTGGAAAATACCATGGACAGAAGAGCCTGTTGGGATATAGTCCATGGGGTCACAAAAAGTGGGACACAACTAAGTGATTGAGTATGCACGGATATATATATATATATAGGATGTTAACAACCCTCGTGTTTATTATCTTTTCATTTTCTGGCCATTTCAAGATGGCTGATAGATTAACAAAGAAAAGGCCTCTGCCCCATGAGAGTATTTAGCCTGAGGGGCCAAAAGGGATGTGGCCCTCTTCTGGTTTCCATGGTAACCAATGAACCAATGAGAGTGGCTCATTCCCACTGTAAGTGGTAGACTCCTTATCCCCCCAGAGTAAAGAATGCTGCAGCTGCTGTCTTCTGCCTGTCCCCTGCTATCCACAGTGGGTATCTCTCTGAGAGGGTAACAGGCAGGAAGGCCAGGGGTCTCCAAAAGAAATAGGCTGCAAGTGTCAGACATTTTTATCTCTCTCTTAAGCAGCAGGAGGAAACAAACTAGGGATATGTTTTCTCTTTTTTTTTTTCCCCCCTTCTCTATACAAATGTAAAAGGAGGTTTCTCTTAAAATACTGTGTTGCCATAATGACCCCTGGTTTCACCTAAAGTTAACTATTCTCAAACCTTGAGTTAACCAATGCATTCTTCTTATGGAAATGTTTGTCTTAAGCTACGTTAATGTACTATGCCTTTACCCTAAACTCTGCTTCAAGTCGGTTCTGCCTAATGGCTCAGAACCTACTTGACAAACCATTATGTTATACTCAGACATTGTTCCCCTAATCTATGTAAACGATGCTATTTGTATGGTAATCTGCCTTTCTACAAGATTCAAGTCAGTCCTTTTATGGCCCAGGTTGACTCGTCTGGTGCCAGGATTATCCCAAAATACATCTTATGGATGAGGGGCCTGGTGCCATTCTGAGTTTTAAGACATTCCTTTCTTTCATTAACAGACTGCTAGAGACTATATAACATCCAGCTGAAGACTAGCAGGGGGGTACTCTTTCTGCCCCCTTCTGATGCCTATGTCAGAAGCTTTCTCTATCTCCTTTATACTTTAATAAAACTTGGTTACACAAAAGCTCTGAGCAATCAAGCCTCATCTCTGGCCCTGGATTGAAGTCTTCTCCTCTAGAAGCCAAGAATCCTGGCGTCTGTTCATGGTTCAGCAACAACCTTTCATCACCCGGACCCTTTTACTTCAGATATGTAAGACATCCCATCTATTAAACCTTTGATATCTCTGTCAACTCTGGAATCTTTCTTTGGTCTCAAGTCCAGGCAAAGGACAGGGCTTGCGGGCCTATAAAGTGTATCCCAACACTTCTGTAGTGTATTTGGCTGACCTGATTTGGTGATTCATTTGTAGGTATTTCCTGGGCTCGTGCATACATTCCAGGTACTCATGAGCCCTTGAAACACTGAAACAACAATGCCAACATCCAGATCTTAGAGGATTTCCCAGAAGGTGTTCCACTTGAGGGGACAGGTATGGACACAAGGCCCAGGGCACCTGTGCTGAACATCATCAGAGACGAGGTGACGAGGGAGGGAGGGAGGGACATTGCATCTCCTCACGAGCCCATCCCTCCACCACTAACTCTGAGATCAGGGAGGGAGGGACACAGGGCTTTCAGAGAGAACGATCAGCACACTGAACACTACACACCCCACTGAGAGAATGAAATAAGGCACAAGGAACTGAAATGACAGATCATGCTCATAGACTGGAGACTTAGTACCACTGAGATTTCTACACTACTCAAAGCTAAGTAAAAATTCATTGCAACACCAATTAAAATATTAACATCCTTTTCATAGAAATGGAAAAAACAAATCCAAAAATATATATGGAACTACTAAGGACTCCACATAGACAAAATAATCTTGAAAACAAAGATCAAAGTATCTCACCTCCTGATTTCAAAGCACATTACAAAGATATAGGAATCAAAGCTGTATGATACTGACATGGGAATAGATACATAGCCCTAAAGACCAGAATAAAGAGCCCCAAGAAAACTCATGGATACATGGTCAAATGAAATTCGTCAAGGTTCTAAGACAATGAAATCAGAAAAGGGTAGTATCTTCAATAAGTCAATCGGATGAAAAGATAACCTACAGAAAAATTACAAGCCATATATCAGATAAGGAGCTCATACTCAAAATACATAAAATACCACAGCTCAAATGCAAAACAAAATATTTTAAAAAGTAAATAAGGGAGATGAGGAATGTGCAAATAATTAAACTGATGTTTCAGGAATAACAAAACAAATGGCTAGCATACAAAGGAAAAGGTTTTCAACCTCACTAATCATCAGGGCAAAGTAAATCAACACCTCATGCCTGTTAGGTTGTATATTATAAAGGGAAAGATAGGTTAGGCCATGATGTGGGGAGCTGGAACCTTTGCACACTGCTGGTGGGAATGTAAATTGTGTGGCTATGTTGTGGAAAACAATAAAAGGTTCCTTATAAAAGTATAAAAAGAATATCATATGATTCCACAAATAAGTTTCTCGATATGTATACAAAGGAAATTAAATCAGTATCACAAAGAGATATCTGCAGTCCTAAATTCACTGCATCACTTTCCACAACAGCCTAGATATACAATCCACTTCAGCTAACAAATAAGTATTCTGTGCCTGAGGTAACTTTAGATAACTGGGAGAAACTTAATTCTCAAAATAACTGCTTAAGTCTCTTAGCTCCTTAGGGAGGATGGAAACAATATTATAATTAAAGTAGCATGTCAAAATTATCTTAGTCTGAAGTGATGCCATAAGGGTTGTACAGATAGGGAAGCCTCATATACACACAGCACCATCTAGAGGAAATAGGCAAGTACCTGAAAAAGAATTCAGAAAATGATAGTAAAAATGATCAAAAACCTTGCCAACAGAATGGAGAAAATGCAAGTATCAATTAACAAAGAGCCAGAAGGATTAAAGAATAAACATACAGAGACAAAAGGATTGCTGAAATTAAAAATACTGTAGAAGGAATCAATGGCAGAATATCTGAAGCAGAAAAATGGATCAATGAACTGGAAGATAAAATGGTGGAAATAACTGCTGAAGAGCAGAATAAAGTAAAAAGAATGAAAAGAACTGAGGTTAGTCTCAGAGAACTCTGGGACAATATTAAATGCACCAACATTATATTATAGGGGTCCAAGAGGAGAAGAGGAAAAGAAAGGATATGAGAAAATTTCTGAAGAGATTATAGTTGAAAATTTTCCCAACATGGAAAAGGAAATAGTCAATCAAGACCACAAAGTGCAGACAGTCCCATCTGGATAAACCCAAGGAGAAACACACCAAGACACATACTAATCAAACTAACAAAGATTAAACACAAAGAAAGACTATTAAAAGCAGCAAGGGAAAAGCAGCAAGGAACATACAAGGGAAACCCCATATGTTTAACAGCTGATCTCTGAGCAGAAGCTCTGCAGGCCAAAGGAAGTGGCAGCATATATTTAAAATACTGAAAGGGGAAAAATATATATATATATACAACAAAAATTACTCCACCTAGCAAGAATCTCATTCAAAATTGATGGAAATTAAAATGCTTTTCAGACAAGCCAAAGTTAAGAGAATTCAGTGCCACCAAACCAGCTTTCAACAAATGTTAAAGAAACTTATACAGTTGGGAAGTAAAAGCAAAGAAAAAGATCTACAAATGCAAACCCCAAAGAATTAAGAAAATAGCAGTAGAAATATGTATATCAATAAGGACTTTAAATGTAAATGGAATGGGGAGGGAGGAGGGAGGAGGTTCAGGATGGGGAACACAGGTATACCTGTGACAGATTCATTTCGGTATTTGGCAAAACTAATACAATATTGTAAAGTTTAAAAACAAAATAAAATTTAAAAAAAATAAATGTAAATGGATTAAATGCTTCAACCAAAATACACAGACTGGCTAAATGGATACAAAAACAAGATGCATATATATGCTGTCTAAAAGAAACCCACTTCAGACCTAAAGACGCATATAGACTGAAAGTGAGAGGATGGAAAAATACATTTCATGCAAATGGAAAGCAAAAGAAAGCCCAATTAGCAATCCTCATATCAGAGAAAGTAGACCTTAAAGAATGTTACAAGAGATAAGGAAGGACACTACATAATGATCAAGGGATAGATCCAAGAGGAAGACATAACAATTGTAAATATCTATGCACCCAACATAGGAGCACCTCAATACATAAGACAAACACTAACAGACATAAAAAGAGAAATTGACAGAAACATAATAATAGTAGGAGACTTTAACATCCCACTTACACCAATAGACAGATCATCAAAATAGAAAATTAATAAGGAAACACAAGTCTTAAATGATACATTAGACGAGATGGATCTCTTTGATATCTTCAGGACATTCCATCCAAATGAAGAAGAATACATGTTCTTCTCAAGTGCCTGTGGAACATTCTCCAGGATAGAAAATCCAGGGTCACAAATCAAACCTCAGTAAATTTAAGAAAATTGAAATTGTATCAAGCACATTTTCCGACCACAACACTATGAGACTAGATATCAATTATGAGAAAAAAAAAACTGTAAAAAACACGAACACATGGAGATTAAACAATGTGTTTCTAAATAATGAACTGGCTACTGAAGCAATCAAAAGGGAAATACAAAAATTCCTAGATACAAATGACAATGAAAGCACAACAACTCAAAATCTATGGGATGCAGCAGTTCAAAAAAGAAAGTTTATGGAAATACAATCCTACCTCAAGAAACAAGAGAAACATCAAATAGACAACTTAAATTTATACCTAAAGGAACCTAAAAAAAAGAAGAACAAAAACAATTAGTAGAAGGAAAGAAATCATAAAGATCAGAGCAGAAATAAGTGAAAAAGAAATAAAAGAAACAATGGTAAAGATTAATAAAACCTGGTTCTTTGAGAAGATAAACAAAATTGACAAACCCTTAGCCAGACTCATCAAGCATAAAAGAGAGAATAGTCAAATCAACAAAATTAGAAATGAAAAAGAACAGCTTACAACAGACAATGCAGAAATACAAAGGATTAGGACTTCACTTTCACTTTTCACTTTCATGCATTGGAGAAGGAAATGGCAACCCACTCCAGTGTTCTTGCCTGGAGAATCCCAGGGACAGGGGAGCCTGGTGGGCTATAGTCTATGGGGCCACACAGAGTCGGACATGACTGAAGCGACTTAGCAGCAGTAGCAGCAGCATGATACTATTATTAACAACTTACATGGCAACAAAATGGATAACCTGGAAATAAGGGACATATTTTTAGAAAAGTTCAATCTTCAAATACAGAACCAGGAAGAAATAGAAATTATGAACAATTCCATTATGAGCACTACAATCAAAGCTGTGATCAAAAATCTACCCCAAAACCAAAAGCCCAGGACCAGATGGCTTCACAGGTGAATTCTATCAAACATTCAGAGATGAACTAATGCATATTCTTCTAAAACTCTTTCAGAAATTGCAGATGAAGGAACACTCCCAAACTCATCCTACAAGGCCACTATCTCTCTGATACCAAAACCAGACAGACAAAACAAAACAAACCAAAAAACTATATACCAATATCAGTGGTGAACATAGATGTAAAAATCCTCAAAAAAATTCTAGTAAAAATAATTCAATAGCATATTAAAAAGTTCATACACCTTGATCAAGTTGGGTTTATTCCATGGGTGCAAGGATTCTCAATATATGCAAATCAATCATTTGCATATATTATGTTAACAGATTGAAGGTAAAAAACCATATGACAATCTCAATAGATGCACAAAAATCCTTTGAGAAAAGTCAGCACTCACATATGATTAAAATTCTTCAAAAAATGGACATAGAAGGAACCCACCTCAACATAGCAAAGGCCATATATGATAACAGCAAACATTATTCTCAATGGTGAAAAACTGAAAGCATTGCCTCTAAGATCAGGAACAAGACAAGGGTGTCCACTTTCACCACTACTATGCAACATAGTTTTGAAAGTCCTAGCTACAGCAATCAGAGAAGAAAAAGAAGGAAACACAATCCAGATTAAAAAAAAGAAGAAATAAAGCTCTCACTGTTTGCAGATGACATGATACTACACATAGAAAACCCTATAAATACTATCATAAAATTACTAGAGATAATCAGTGTTAGCAAAGTCACAGGGTACAAAATAAATACACAAATCACTTGCATTTCTATATACTAACAATGAAAAATCAGAAAAATAAATTAAGAAATCAATCCCATTCACCATTGAAAAAAATAATTAAGTATCTAGGGATAAACTTACCTAAGGAGACAAAATAGCTGTATACAGAAAATTATAAGACACTGATGAAACAAATCAAAGATGACATAAATGGATCAAGAGATATTTTATATTCCTGGGTAGGAAGAATCAATATTGTGAAAATGACTATCCTACGGAATCAATGTGATCCCTATCAAATTATCAATGACATTTTTCACAGAACTAGAACAAAATATTTCACAATTACATATGGAAACTCAAAGGACCCCAAATAGCCAAAGCAGTCTTGAGAAAGAAGAATGGAGCTGCAGGAATCAACCTTCCTGACTTCAGGTTATACTACAAAGCTACAGTCATCAAGACAGTATGGTACTGGCACAAAAACAGAAATATAACCCAATGGAACAAGATAGAAAACCCAGAAATAAACCCATTCGCCTATGGGTACCTTATTTTTGACAAAGGAGGTAAGAATATACAATGGGGCAAAGACAGCATCTTCAATAAGTAGTGTTGGGAAAACTGGAATGCTACATGTAAAAGAATGAAATTAGAACCTTTCCTAACACCACTCACAAAGCAAAACTCAGAATGGATTAAATGCCTAAATACAAGACCAGAAGCTATAAAACTCTTAGAGGAAAACATAGGTAGAACACTTGATGACATAAATCAAAAGAAGATCCTCTGTGACCCATCTCCTAGAGTTATGGAAACAGAGCAAAAGTAAACAAGTGGGACCTGATTAAACTTAAAAACTTTTGCACAGCAAAGGACACTATAAGCAACATGAAAAGACAACCCTTAGAATGGGAGAAAATAGCAGCAAATGAAAGAACTGACAAAGGATTAATTTCCAAAATATACAAGCAACTCATACAACTCAATACTAGAAAAACAATCAACCAGCGAAAAATTGGGAAAAGACCTAAAGAGACATTACCCCCAAAGAAGACATACAGATAGCTGACAAACACATGAAAATATGCTCAACATTGCTCATTATTAGAGAAATGCAAAGCAAAATTACAATGAGATATCACCTCACACTGGTCAGAAAGGCCATCATCACAAAGTCCGGAGAGGGTGTGGAGAAAAGGGAATATTCTTGCACTGTTGGTAGGAATGCAAATTGATATAGCCACTATGGAAGATGGTATGGAGAGTCCTTGAAAAAGTAGGAATAAAACTACTATATGACCCAGCAATCCCAGTCCTAGTCGTACACCCTGAGGAATCCAAAAATGAAACAGACACATGTACCCAAATGTTCATTGCATCACTATTTACAATAGCTAGAACATGGAAGCAACTTAGA
>NW_027223722.1:391609-405880 GCF_029378745.1 Bos indicus
CTATGCCCCAACCAATAAAGCTGAAGAAGCTGAAGTTGAATGGTTCTGTGAAGACCTACAAGACCTTTTAGAACTAACACCCAAAAAGATGTCTTTTTCATTATAGGGGACTGGAATGCAAAAGTAGGAAGTCAAGAACACCTGGAGTAACAGGCAAATTTGGCCTTGGAATACAGAATGAAGCAGGGCAAAGGCTAACAGAGTTTTGCCAAGAGAAAGCACCAGTCATAGCAAACACCCTCTTCCAACAGCATGAGAAGACTCTGCACATGGACATCACCATATGGTCAACACTGAAATCAGATTGATTATATTCTTTGGAGCCAAAGATGGAGAAGTTCTATACAGTCAGCAAAAACAAGACTAGGAGATGACTGTGGCTCAGATCATGAACACCTTATTGCCAAATTCGACTGAAATTGAAGAAAGTAGGGAAAACTACTAGACCATTCAGGTATGACCTAAATCAAATCCCTGATGATTATACAGTGGAAGTGAGAAATAGATTTAACAGACTAGATCTGATAGATAGAGTGCCTGATGAACTATGGACGGAGGTTTGTGACATTGTATAGGAGACAGGGATCAAGACCATCCCCATGGAAAAGAAATGCAAAAAAGCAAAAATGGCTATCTGGGGAGGACTTACAAACAGCTGTGAAAAGAAGAGAAACGAAAAGCAAAAGAGAAAAGAAAAGATATAAGCAGCTGAATGCAGAGTTCCAAAGAATATCAAGGAGAGGTAAGAAAGCCTTCTTCAGCGATCAGTGCAAAAAAATAGAGGAAAAACAACAGAATGGGAAAGACTAGAGATCTCTTCAAGAAAATTAGAGATACCAAGGAAACATTTCATGCAAAGATGGGCCCGATAAAGGACAGAAATGGTATGGACCTAAAAGAAGCAGAAGATATTAAGAAGAGTTGGCAAGAATACACAGAAGAACTATACAAAAAATATCTTCACGACCAAGATAATCACGATGGTGTGATCACTCACCTAGAGCCAGACATCCTGGAATGTAAAGTCAAGAGGGCCTTAGAAAGCATCACTACGAACAAAGCTAGTGGAGGTGATGGAATTCCAGTTGAGCTATTTCAAATCCTGAAAGATGATGCTGTGAAAGTGCTGCACTCAGTATGCCAGCGAATTTGGAAAACTCAGCAGCGGCCTCCGGACTGGAAAAGGTCAGTTTTCATTCCAATCCCAAAGAAACGCAATGCCAAAGAATGCTCAAGCAACCACACAATTGCACTCATCTCACACAGTAGTAAAGTATGCTCAAAATTCTCCAAGCCAGGCTTCAGCAATATGTGAACCGTGAACTTCTAGATGTTCAACCTGGTTTTGCAAAAGGCAGAGGAACCACCGGAGATCAAATTGCCAACATGTGCTGGATCATGGAAAAAGCAAGAGAGTTCCAGAAATACATCTATTTCTGCATTATTGACCATGCAAAGCCTTTCACTGTGTGGATCACAATAAACTGTGGAAAATTCTGAAAGACATGGGAATACCAGACCACCTCAGCTGCCTCTTGAGAAACCTATATGCAGGTCAGGAAGCAACGGTTAGAACTGGACATGGAACAACAGACTGTTTCCAAATAGGAAAAGGAGTACGTCAAGGCTGTATATTGTCACCCTGTTTATTTAACTTCTATGCAGACTACATCATGAGAAATGCTAGGCTGAAAGAAGCACAAGCCGGAATCAAGATTCCCGGGAGAAATATCAATAACATCAGATATGCAGATGACACCACCCTTATGGCAGAAAGTGAAGAGGAACTAAAAAGCCTCTTGATGAAAGTGAAAGAGGAGAGTGAAAAAGTTGGCTTAAAGCTCCACATTCAGAAAACTTAAGAACATGGCATCTGGTCCCATCACTTCATGTGGGATAGCTGGGGAAACAGTGGAAACAGTGTCAGGCTTTATTTTATTGGGCTCCAAAATCACTGCAGATGGTGACTGCAGCCTTGAAATTAAAAAAGGCTTACTCCTGGGAAGGAAAGTTATGACCAACCTAGACAGCGTATTCAAAAGCAGACATTAGTTTGCCAACGAAGGCCTGTCTACTCAAATCTATGGTTTTTCCAGTGATCATGTATGGATGTAAGAGTGGGACAGTGAAGAAAGCTGAGTGCTGAAGAATTGATGCTTTTGAACTGTGGTGTTGGAGAAGACTCTTGAGAGTCCCTTGGACTGCAAGGAGATCCAACCAGTCCATTCTAAAGGAGATCAGCCCTGGGTGTTCTTTGGAAGGAATGATGCTAAATCTGAAAAAAACTCCAGTACTTTGGCTACCTCATAGGAAGAGTTGACTCATTGGAAAAGACTCTGATGCTGGGAGGGATTGGGGCAGGAGGAGAAGGGGATGACACTGGAAGAGATGGCTGTATGGCATCACCGACTCAATGGACGTGAGTTTGAGTGAACTCCGGGAATTGGTTGATGGACAAGGAGGCCTGGCATGCTGCCATTCATGGAGTCGCAAAGAGTCGGACATGAATGAGCAACTGAACTGAACTGAACTTAGATCTCCTGGACAAGGAAATGCAACCCACTCCACTAATTTTGCCTGGAGAGTCCTATGGATAGAGGAATCTGGAGGGCTAGAGTCCATAGGTTGGCAAAGGGTTGGACACAAGTAAAGTGACTTAGCACAAACATGTTACCAGTTTGTTTACTATAATGATCGACTCTGAGAGTGGAACAAAATAATGGTTTCAGTGTGAAACCATCTTTAGAAGTGAAGGGAAATTTGTGTCAAAAATATTGAACACCCTCTGGCTAAAACAATGGATCTAGAAGGTGTTCAGTTCAGTCACTAAGTCCTGTCTGTCTCTTTGTGACCCCATGGACTGCATCAGGCCAGGCCTCCCTGTCCATTACCAACTCCCAGAGTTTACTCAAACTCATGTCCATTGAGTCAGTGATGCCATCCACCATTCTCATCCTTTGTGGTCCTCTTCTTCTCCCACCTTCAGGGTCTCCCTTCCAGCATCAGGGTGTTTTCAAATATGTCAGTTCTTCCCATCAGGTGGCCAAAGTATTGGAGTTTCAGCTTCGACATCAGTCCTTCCAATGAATATTCAGGACTGATTCCATTTAGGATGGACTGGTTGGATCTCCTTTCAGTCCAAGGGACTCTCAAGAGTCTTCTCCAACACCACAGTTCAAAAGCATTGATTCTTTGGCACTCAGCTTTCTTTATAGTCCAACTCTCATATCCATACATGACTACTGGAAAAACCATAGCCTTGACTAGGCGGACCTTTGTTGGCAAAGTAATGTCTTTGCTTTTTAATATGCTATCTAGTTTGCTCATAACTTTTCTTCCAAGGAATAAGTGTCTTTTAATTTCATGGCTGCAATCACCATCTGCAGTGATTTGGGAGCCCCCCAAAAATAAAGTCTGCCACGGTTTCCCCATTTATTTGCCATGAAGTGATGGGACCACAGATTCCATAATCTTCATTTTCTGAATGCTGAGTTTGAAGACAACTTTTTCACTCTCCTCTTTCACTTTTATCAAGAGGCTCTTTAGTTCTTCTTCGCTTTCTGCCATAAGGGTGATGTCATCTGCATATCTGAGGTTATTGAAATTTCTCCCACCAATCTTGATTCCAGCTTGTGCTTCATTCTGCCCAGCATTTTTCATGATGTACTCTGTGTATAAGTTAAATAAACAAGGTGACAACATAAAGCTGTGACGTACTCCTTTTCCTATTTGGAACCAATCTTTAGTTCCATGTCCAGTTCTAACTGTTCCTTCCTGACCTGCATACAGATTTCTCAAGAGGCAATCAGGTGGTCTGGTATCCCCATGTCTTTCAGAATTTTCCACAGTTTATGGTGATCCACAGAGTCGAAGGCATCAGTATAGTCAATAAAGCAGAAATATAATTTTTTCTGGAACTCTCTTGCTTTTTTGATGATCCAACAGATGTTGGCAATTTGATCTCTGGTTCCTCTGCCGTTTCTAAAACCAGTGATTTACATATAAAATTCCACGATTTGCATGTTAAAAGAGGGAGGATTTGGTGGAAACTATTAGATAAGAAATTGATCTTCCTGAGTTTAGCGTTTTATCAGTTGATGCAATTAACTAACTTCTTTGTCTGCTACTGCTGCTGCTGCATTGCTTCAGTCGTGTCTGACTCTGTATGACCCCATAGACAGCAGCCCACCAGGCTCCCCCGTCCCTGGGATTCTCCCAGCAAGAACACTGGAATGGGTTACCATTTCCTTCTCCAAGGCATGAAAGTGAAAAGGGAAAGTGAATTCGCTCAGTGGTGGCAGACTCTTAGCGACCCCATGGACTGCAGCCTACCAGGCTCCTCCATCCATGGGATTTTCCAGGCAAGAGTACTGGAGTGTGTCACCATTGCCTTCTCCAGTTCCTAGTCTATGTGTGTATAAATATATACATACATCTCATAAGAATATATAAATACACGTTTTAAAATATATAATCAATATATGTAAGAAAATATACCATTTTTATATTGAAAAGGGGGAAATTAGTAAAGAACAATTATTGTTTAATTAAACTTATATAAAAGTATACCCTAAAAATGGTAAAGAACCTTCCTGCCAATACTAGACTCATAAGAGACACAGGTTCAGTCCCTGGGTTGGGAAGATCACCTAGAGAAGGAAATGGCAACTCACTCCAGTATTGTTGCCTGGAAAGTCCCATGGACAGAGGAGCCTGGCAGGCTACAGTCCATGGGGTGATAAAGGGTGAGACACAACTGAGCCCATGATGGATGTTTACCCTAGAAAAAAGATAAATTTATATTTGTTTGGACATGTATATAAGAAAGAGAAATGTATCACTGGTAATGTAAGCACATAAGCATTTTTATTGTAAATTAATGTTTTAAACCCAATTTTGCATAAAATAATGCATTACTGCACACTGAGAGAGAATTCCAGATGATGAGAGAAGACCCCCTTAAGCATTTGGCTGAATACTGACCAGTATATGTGCCTGAGGTCAGGGAAAACCACCTGAAGGATTGGGTGTAACAGGGCAGAGCCTCCACACAAGGACAGTCATGTGTGTGTTCCCATCCCCCAGATTGGAAAATCTCAAAGTTTACAGGGTATTGTACATGGAGGGTTTTGCCACAGTAGTAGGAAATAATTAGTCTAAAGCAAAACACTTCAAAAGTTCCAAATAACAAGTCCTATTAACTAGATCCAGAGGATCAAAAGGAATTTCTTATAAACTAGATCCAGAGGATCGAAAGTTTCAAAGGAATTTTAATAAGTCTCAAAATTAAGTATGAGGATATTTGTAGAAGTCAGTATATGTACTATCCACTATGTAAAATTTACAGTGTCAGAGAACCAGTGAAAAATTACCAAGCAAGTATTAGAAATAGTAAGCACTGACATTAAAAGAATTATTATATTGTTATTGCCTCTGTCCAAAAAGTAGATACAAAGAAGATTAAAAGTAATGCAAATCAGAGTTTCAGACTTCTAAAGATGAAAATTAAATGTCCAAGTTGAAAATAAATTGGATGTAACTAAAAATAAACTAAATATTGTAAGAAAAAATTAATGAAAGACATTACTTTGCCAACAAAGGTCCGTCTAGTCAAGGCTATGGTTTTTCCTGTGGTCTTGTATAGATGTGAGAGTTGGCCTGTGAAGAAGGCTGAGCACCGAGATGCTTTTGAACTGTGGTGTTGGAGAAGACTCTTGAGAGTCCCTTGCACTGCAAGGAGATCCAACTAGTCCATTCTGAAGGAGATCAGCCCTGGGATTTCTTTGGAAGGAATGATGCTAAAGCTGAAACTCCAGTACTTTGGCCACCTCATGTGAAGAGTTGACTCACTGGGAAA
Source organism: Bos indicus (assembly GCF_029378745.1). NCBI lineage: Eukaryota > Metazoa > Chordata > Mammalia > Artiodactyla > Bovidae > Bos > Bos indicus. Next base: position 397,467 of record NW_027223722.1, read on the forward strand.
GACTCTGATGCTGGGAGGGATTGGGGGCAGGAGGAGAAGGGGACGCCAGAGGATGAGATGGCTGGATGGCATCACTGACTCAATGGACGTGAGTCTGAGTGAACTCCGGGAGTTGGTGATGGACAGGGAGGCCTGGCGTGCTGCGATTCATGGGGTCACAAAGAGTCGGACATGAGTGAGCGACTGAACTGAACTGATCTGAATTAAACTAAATATTGTAAGAAAAATTTAATAAACAATAGTGCATCCATGTGTGTTCTCACTCATGGCTGACTTTTTGGACCCCATGAATTGTAGCCTGCCAGGCTTCTTTGTCCTGGGATTCTCCAGGCAAGAATACTGGAGTGGGTTGTCATTTCCTCCTCCATAAGCAAAGGGGTACATAAACTTTACTATTTTCATACTAAGTAATAGAAGAGTACAAAAGAATGAATGATTAACATATGCAACATGAACAAATCTCAAATATGCCTAAAGAAAGAAGATAGACAAAAAGGATATTTATGCATAGTTGAACATATACAAAATTACAGAAAAATGCAAAATAATTCATGGTGACAACAGATTAGTTGTTGCCTGGCATTAGTGGAGTAGGTAAATATGTAAAGCATACATTAAAAAAGATCATGAGGAAACTTTTTGTCATAGAAAGTATAAATACTTACATGAGGAAAGTTTTTGTCAATAGAAAGTATAAATACTTTCATATATATAAATTCATAGGCTTTTCCTATGAATTACGTTAGGATTTTCCTATTTCTTCAAACTTGTTTTCTAAAGACTTGAAATTACTGGTGTAATGTTCAAAGGAGCATTTTTACAGTTTACCACTTTAAAGACTTATATAACCTCATTTTTTATATAATGGCATTGATTTAATGGCAAGACTTGGAGTTCATCATTATTATCTATAACATTGCAGCCATATATGATTGAAAAAAATTTTTTCTTTGGGTCACTTACATATTTTCTGATCTTTAGAGCAGGGATTATAACTTCTGTTCATCCAGATTATCTCTTCAAAGACTCAGCACTCAGTCTAAGAACTGAATATGATGCTTACCTTCAGGTCACTTGCTTGACTCTGGTGACCATTCCTCTTTGCCGATCCTTTCAGGGGTAACCACTATCTTGAATTTTGCATTGAAAATTCATTTACCATTAATTTAAGCTTTTCCAAATGAACTGAGAAATTTTATATGATTTTTCTGTTTTTTTACATATCTCCTAGTGTTATATGTGTATGCTAAGTCACTTCAGTTGTATCTAACTCTTTGAAACCCTGTGGACTGTTGCCTGCCAGGCTCCTCTGTCCATGAGATTCTCCAAGCAAGAACACTGGTGTGGGTTGCTGTGCCCTCCTCCAGGGTATCTTCCCAACCCAGGTATTGAACCCATGTCTCATATCTCTTGCTTTGGCAGGTGGGTTCTGTACCACAAGCACCACCTGGGAAGCCCTGTTGTTACATGTGTAAAAACAACTTGGCAAATAACTAATAACTTAATATCTGCATTGTAGGGTGATGTTTTCAGTTTTATAAAATTGGATTGGGCCAAATTATCTTTCTAATCACTTGGACCTCCATCCACACCCAACAGAAAACGAATGAGTGTAACATTAGTGCTCTATTTCTCTGCTGTGTCTTAGTGTTGTCTGACTTGATTTGTTCCACCAATTTGCTAAGTGTAAAATGATAGCTCTCTGTATTTTCAGCCTGTACTTTCCTTATCACTAGTGATGCTAATCACTTTTTCATAAGGTCATGACCTTTTCAAATTTTCTTCTCTAAATCCTGGATCAAGTTTTCCCCCACATTTTTCTAATTTTAAAGTTTAAAACCTTTGTTCCTGTAGGCTGGTACTAAGCCTTTGTCAGGTCTTCGTTGGTGGCTCAGTGGTAAAGAATCTACCTTCAGTGCAGGAGACATGGGTTTGATCCTTGTGTTCGGAAGATCCCCCAGAGAAGGGAATGGAAACCCACTCCAGTATTATTGCCTGGGACACCCCATAGACAGATGAGCCTGGCGGGCTACAGTCCATGGGATTGCAAAAGAGTTAGACATGACTTAGTGACTAAACAACAACAAAAGCCTTTGTCAGTTTAGTGAATTCCAAATACATTCTCCCACTTAAGAGGTTCTCTTCCTCTTTTATTATAAAAAGGAAGACAACTGCTGCATGGCAAGAGGGCACCAGAGATCTGCATGAGGTCACCTCCAGCCCCAAGCAAGGTATTGATTTAGGCTGAGGAAATAACCACCTCAATGGTGAGAGGAAATGGTACTTGGTCACATAAGGTTGGCAATAGTGTCTATCCCCAAGAGCCACGCTGGGAATCTTGTAATTCATTTGTCTTTGGGTAAACCCTGGAGAAGGAAATGGCTACCCATTCCAGTATCCTTGCCTGGAGAACTCCATGGCCTGGCAGGCTACAGTCCATGGGGGTGCAAAGAATCTGACATGACTGAATGACTAATAATTATACTACTTAGTGTAAGTAAGACATAGTGACTAAACAACAAAACAGGGTACTCAGAAGAGTCTGGTTTCAGCACTAGGGCATCCTTTTAGCTTTAAACTAAATCCTGCCTATGGTTCTGTGTGTGTTAGTTGCTGTCATGTCCAGCTCTTTGCAATCCCATGGACTGTAGCCTGCCAGGCTCCTCTGTCCATGGAATTTCCCAAGCAAGAATACTGCAGTAGATTGCCATTTCCTTCCCCAGGTGATCTTCCTTACCCAGGGATCGAACCCAGCTCTCCTGTATTGCAAGTAGATGCTTCACTGTGGAATCACCAGGGAAGCCCATGATTCTGCAAAACCAACGTTAAAAGCAAAAACTGAAAGGTGAACACATCACATTTCCAAGAAAACCAACTACATTCCCATTAAAAAACAAACAAACAAACAAACAAAAACCCTTCCATTGGCATTTATGGGACACAGACAGATACAGTCTACAATACAGTGAAATTCACAAGGTCTGATGAAATAAAAACTCTTTTACATGTATAAAAGCTTAAGGAATTTGTAACCAGCAGACCTGCACTTCATGAAATCTTAAATAAATTGGTTCAGATATAAAGTTAATATTAATTCTGTGGGTAAATACATAATACTGTTTCTTCATTAAAAACCTTTTAACAAATATTAACTATTTGAATAACAGTGGTAACAATAAAATGTGAGGTTTCTAACCAAAGTAGGACTAAATGTGTGAAAGTAATGGCAAAATGACCAGGAAAAGAGACAGGGAGGTACATTATGGGAAGTTCCTTTTACTATATGTGAAGAGTAATATTACTTGAAGGCAAACAGTTATATGTTGAATATACATATTATTAAAGCAAAGCAACCACTAAGATAGCAAAACCCAAACTGACAGCTAATAAGCAAAAAAAAAAAAAAAAAAAAAAAAGGAAGATGAAGACAAAGTGGAATTGTAAAAAAGAAAAAACAAACTTTAATTCTAAAGGAGGCAGGAAAGGAGAAATGCACAGAGCAAAACAAAAAAAATAAATATAAAAACACAAAAATGAATGTATCCTATTTATTTTATTCATACAAACTTCTGGAAAATGCAAACCAACTGACAGTGATGAAAGCAGATCACTGATGTCCTGGGCAGGAAGGGAAAGGCAAGAATGAGGATTACCAAGGAGCACAGGAAACTTTGGAGGGTGACGGTATGGTCATATCTTGATTGTGATGTTGGTGTTTTATTTATGTAGATGACCAACCTTGGCAGTGGTTATAATCACTTTAAGACAACATTGTTGTTGTTCAGTTGCTAAGTAGTGGCTGAATCTTTCACAACCACATGGACTGTAGCCCTTCAGGCTCCTCTGCCCATGGGATTTCCCAGGCAAGAATACTGGAGTGGGTTGCCATTTCCTTCTCCACAGGATCTTCCTGACCCAGGGATCAAACACACATCTCTTAGGTCTCCTGTGTTGGCAGGTCGATTCTTTACCACTAAGCCACTTAGGGATGCCCTTAAGCTTGTATAAAATACTGGAAAAGACAGTATCATGCATTAATCCTGAATAGTTATAGATCAGAATTTCCCTTTATAAAATCATTAATTATGCAGTATATTTAAATCACACTTTTTATTTTTATAATATATCCTAGTTATTGAACAAATGCCATGTTGTAATGAGCTTGTTGTATGATTAATACATATTTCTTGACCTAATAGCACACTTCATGGGAAATAGATGGGGAAACAGTGTCAGACTTTATGTTTTGAGGTTCCAAAATCACTGCAGATGGTGTCTGCAGCCATGAAATTAAAAGATGCTTACTCCTTGGAAGGAAAGTTATGACCAACCTAGATAGCATATTCAAAAGCAGAGGCATTACTTTGCAACAAAGATCCATCTAGTCAAGGCTATGGTTTTTCCAGTGGTCATGGATTGATGTGAGAGTTGGACTGTGAAGAAGGCTGAGCGCCAAAGAATTGATGCTTTCGAACTATGGTGTTGGAGAAGACTCTTGAGAGTCCCTTGGACTGCAAGGAGATCCAACCAGTTCATTGTGAAGGAGATCAGCCTGGGATTTCTTTGGAAGGAATGATGCTAAAGCTGAAACTCCAGTACTTTGGCCACCTCATGTTAAGAGTTGACTCATTGGAAAAGACTCTGATGCTGGGAGGGATTGGGGGCAGGAGGAGAAGGGGACGCCAGAGGATGAGATGGCTGGATGGCATCACTGACTCGATGAATGTGAGTCTGAGTGAACTCCGGGAGTTGGTGATGGACAGGGAGGCCTGGCGTGCTGTGATTCATGGAGTTGCAAAGAGTCGGACACGACTGACTGTGCATAGCACACTTGCAAATAATGTATTATTTTTCTAATATTAAAAAATATAATTTGTATCTTATGTAATGAGTTTACACTATCTTCATTTATTACTTATATCATATTTTTTTAATTTAGTGCTAGACATAGAATTTTTAATAATTAAATAATCCTTTGATAAAAGAGGAATAAACATGTTTATTTATCATTAGATACTAGGTGTACATGATTTTAGATTAAAAAAAGAAGTATAGTAAGAAAGACTTCAAGAAACTTGCTTTGTTTTCAGTGTTCCATACACATCAGGGACTCATGACTGCCTACGTTTTATCTCACTCTCTTTAGTGTGTGTCTTATATTTCTAGTGATACCAGAATGCCTGCTGAAGCTCCAGCCATCAATTTCAAATCCCAGGTGGCAGAAATAAGGAATAGGAAAGATATCTGCTTTTAAGGAGCATAAGCTATCTGTGTTTTATTTCATTGGTCAGAATAAACCCATAGGGTGAAATGAGAGACTGGAAAATGTAATGCTTTATTTGGTCTTACCAAAAATGCACACGGACAAAAACATTTTTGTTTTTCCTGAGAAAAGTGAATACTGTAAAAGTGACAAGTGTAAGGAGGATAGAAAGGAAAGTCATTAGAGGCGTTAGTGCCTTTTTTTATATAAGTATAAAACTGTGTATGCTTAAGATATAGAGCTTGATGATTTGATAGATGTACACATTGTAAAAAGATCATAATCAAGCCACGTGTTTATCATCTCTACATAGTTACTTTTTAAAATGTGTGCTTGTGTGTATGTATGTGGAAAAGATTTAAGATCCTTTTAGAAAATGTCATATTTACAATTTAGTATGAACATTGGGCAGCATGCCCTTAAGGTAGATCCCCAGAACTCATTGATCCTGTGTAAGTGAATCTCTGTACCTGCGAGGAGCAGCTCCCCATTTCCTGCCAGCAAACACATTATACTCTCGGCTTCAGTGAGTCTCTTTTAGATCCCGTGTGTAAGTGAGCTGGCATCGTCTTTATCCTCTGGGGCTTATTTCACTTACCATAGTGAGTTCTGGGTTTCTCCATCTTGTTCCAAATGACAGGATTTCCCTCTTTCTAAGCTGGAAAAATGAAGTGCAGATACATCTTTGAGATTCGACTTTAATTTCATTTAGACATACACTTGATCTTTGAATAATGCAAATCTTAGGGACACCCACCCTCCCTCTAGTCAAAAATCCACATGAAATTCAAAATCTGCATCTCCTAATAAGCAGGTGATTCCCCCCCAATTCTTCAGGTTCCCCATGTGTGGATGCAACTGACCACAGACCTGATAGCCCTGGAGTATTTACTACTGAAAACATAATCCATGTGTAAGTTCAGTTCAGTTCAGTCACTCAGTTGTCTCTGATTCTTTGCAACCCCATGGATTGCAGCATGCCAGGCCTCCCTGTCCATCATCAACTTCCTGAGTTTACTCAAACTCATGTCCATTGAATCGGTGATGCCATCCAACCATCTCATGCTCTGTCAGCCCCTTCTCTTCCTGCCTTCAATCTTTCCCAGCATCAGGGTCTTTTCAAAAGAGTCAGTTCTTCACATCACGTGGTCAAAGTATTGAAGACTCAGCTTCATCATTGATTCTTCCATGAATATTCAGGACTGATTTCCTTTAGGATGGACTGGTTGAATCCCCTTGCAGTTCAAGGGACTCTCAAGAGTCTTCTCCAACACCACAGTTCAAAAGCATCAATTCTTCAGCACTCAGCTTTCTTCATAGTCCAACTCTGGAAAAACTATAGCTTTGACTAGACGGACGTTTGTTGGCAAAGTAATATCTCTGCTTTTTAATATGCTGGCTAGGTTGGTCGTAACTTTTCTTCCAAGTAGTAAACATCTTTTAATTTCATGGTTGCAGTCACCATCTGCAGTGATTTTGGAGCCCCCCCCCCACCCCCGAAAAATAATCTGCCACTGTTTCCACTGTTTCCCCATCTATTTGCCATGAAGTGATGGGACCAAATGTCATGATCTTAGTTTTCTGAATGTCTTTAAAGTAACACATAACTCAACAAGCACATTTTTATACATTTTTGAGTTACAGTTGTCAAAATACAAACATATTGGACAAATACTGTGTATGTCAATATTTTGAGTTTTAATGTGACAAATAGGCTTGTTTAATGTTTGCACATAAGTAGTCAAGATGAGAAATCACTGTTTTATTTCTTTCTACAGTGTTACATTTAACACACTGTAGGAGGCAAACAATCAATTGTAAAAGCAATTATCCAAATTAATCCCCTTGCATAGTTTCCATAAAAATGCATAAAATGTTTGTACTTTGTTCCTATCATATTTATCTTGAATATATTTACTGTAATGTGATTTTCTTTCTTGTTTCTAATAAAAATAGATTTTGCATTTTATATGTCTTCATTGCTTATATTTTTGTAGTGCTTTATACCTGTTGCATTTTACAAAATTAGTTTTCCACATTAAATTGTGCAGGAGGTGATGACGGATTCTAGATAGTTTGGGAAGTACTGAGCTTCATGAAAATTTCAGAAGACAAATAGAAAATCTTTTCAAATATAGTAAGGTATTTGGAGTGGTATTAGTATGTAGAAACTTAACCAGTGACTTAATCAATATTTGACTAACAAAAGAAAAAAGTATGAAGTTCAAGTTTTGAACTACTGTTGTTGAGTGAGACACTCAATTTTCTGGGAAATTCAGAAGACATAAGTTTGGAAAAGTCACGAGGAGCTAGCAAGATAGTTTATAAGTATTTTAAATGTTTGATAGGTCTTTTCTGTATTTACATCATAGTTAAAATTTTCAGCAATAACTGAAAAATCATGGCACCCTTTCCTTCCCCTGAGTTTGCACGACATGGGATCATAAAATGTCACTTAGCCTCAGGTGTTTCACTAGTTATCAAAAGAGAATTTCTTTCTGTTTCTCATACTCCACTGGCCTCCCAGGAGTCCTGTGTATACTTTTAAAGATTTAGCCTGAAGATACATTTGAATGACATTGCATTTAAAATCATTATTATCTTGAAAAATACAAAATGCTTTTTTGGAGATCAAAATGTATTTTATGAACATAGGTGTCTACCAAGATGACACTTTGCATGTCTCTCACATGTCTGAACTCCATCAGTGAAGTGTATCTCTAGCATGATATTTCAGATCATCTTCATTTCTCAGATGTACTTGGAGTGATGAATAACCAGCAAATTAACAGGCAAATAAACATAGCTATTAACATATTTAAGAAATGAAACATACTAAGCTATCAGATTTTACAGGGATAGTTCTGACACCTGTGACTAAGTAAATCAATATATCTTATTGCTTATTTGTTCAATTTTCATGACGGCTTATGACTGTCATCTGTCACACTGTTCAGATATTTTGCATTTATTTGTATAATTATTTATATATATCTGTCTTCTCACTATACTATATATACCTTATTTATTCCTTATTAGTAACTAGCATTCAGCCTGACAAAGATTAGGGGCTAAATAAATATGAGTAAATGAAAGATGGACTTTATTCAACATACAGTCTGACCAGAACAAAATGCTTGTTAATTACCGA